>NC_058404.1:95986635-96286635 GCF_002201575.2 Neomonachus schauinslandi
AATATAATAATTTAATCTCATCACAGAGTATCTGACAAACCACGACGGCCAATGTGGTTGGATACTCGGCAATACAAAACAGTGATTTCTTTTTTTTTTTTTTTAAAGATTTTATTTATTTATTCATGAGAGACAGAGAGAGAGAGAGAGGCAGAGGGAGAAGCAGGCTCCCAAGGAGCAGGGAGCCCGATGCGGGACTCGATCCCAGGACCCTGGAATCATGACCTGAGCCGAAGGCAGACGCTTAACGACTGAGCCACCCAGGCGTCCCCAAAACAGTGATTTCTTAACATTTGTTTCTAAATGGTCCTTAAGAGTTAATTTACTTTTCCAAGAAGAAGACTTTCCCAGAACATTCCTGTTCCCAAATTCCAATTTCTACCATGGAAACAGTAAATTTCCTGATTAATAAGTTTAGGAAAAAAACCTGAACCTACAAAGCCAGCATCTTTTCCTCTTTTTCCTTTGGGGGCTCGCTGTCCACAAAAAGCAAGCATCGTGGGGTGCCTGGGTGGCTCAGTCGTTAAGCGTCTGCCTTCGGCTCAGGTCATGGCCCCAGGGTCCTGGGATCGAACCCCGCATCGGGCTCCCTGCTCAGCAGGAAGCCTGCCTCTCCCTCTCCCATTCCCCCTGCTTGTGTTCCCTCTCTCGCTGCGTATCTCTCTGTCAAATAAATAAATAAAATCTTTAAAAAAAAAAAAAAAAAGCAAGCATCGTGGGCTGCTTTTTCATGCTGTCACCTTCACAGGGACAGCCTCCTCAACCAGATAGGAGGAGCTGCAGTGGCAGTGCAACACCAACTGTGTGGATACATTTGTCTAATTCCAAGTTCAACATAAAGAAGTCCTTTGTGCTGCTCACTCAGACCACCTCATCAACTCAGACTTTTCATTTAAAACGTTGATAGTTAAGCTGGGCGCCTGGGTAGCTCAGCTGGTTAAGCTTCTGCCTTCCACTCAGGTCATGACCCCACGGTCCTGGGATCAAATCCCACACTGAGCCCCCTGCTCAGCAAGGAATCTGCTTCTCCCTCCACCCCCCCCCCCCCCCCGCTCATGCTCTCTCTCTCTCTCAAGTAAATAAAATCTTTAAAAAAATAAATGAATAAATAAGAGCATGATAGTAAGCTGTAAAAAATAAATAAATTTTGAAAAACCTGAGAATCACTAAATTCTACTACTGAAACTAATATTATACTGTATGTTAATTAAAATGTAAATAAAAACTTGAAACATTAAAAAAAATCTGAGTAAAAGATGAACAAATGCTTTTAAAAAGAAATACAGGGGGGGCGCCTGGGTGGCTCAGTTGGTTAAGCGACTGCCTTCGGCTCAGGTCATGATCCTGGAGTCCTGGGATCGAGTCCCACATCGGGCTCCCTGCTCGGCAGGGAGTCTGCTTCTCCCTCTGACCCTCCTTCCTCTCATGATCTCTGTCTCTCATTCTCTCTGTCTCAAATAAATAAATAAAATCTTAAAAAAAAAAAAAAAAAAAAAGAAATACAGGGGGCTGGAGCAAAATACGTGAAGGGAGGAGAGAGATACAAGCTTCTACTTATGGAGTGAATAAATCATGGGAAAAGGCACAGTATGAGAGGGACATAGTCAATGATACTGTAACAGTGATGTAAAAGGGACAAATGATAGCTACTCTTGCGGTGAACACAGTGTAATGTATAAACTTGTCAAATCACTAAGCTGTATAAATCACTAAGTTGAAACTAATGTAGCATTGTATCAACTATCCTCAAAATATAATTTAAAAAAAAAATGAACATGAAATGGCATTCAATTGTACTAATAAAGAAATGTAAACTAAAACAAAACACTTTTTACCTATCCTACTGACAAAAAAGAGAATGCCAAGTGTTGGCCAGCCTATAAAGAAATGGACATTTCTCGGGGCACCTGGACGGCTCAGTTGGTTAACCATCTGCCTTCAGCTCAGGTCATGATCCCAGGGTCCTGGGATGGAGCCATGCACTGGGCTCCCTGCTCAGCGGGGAGCCTTCTCCCTCTCCCTCTAGTCCCCCTCCCCCCCCACCTGTGCTTGCTCTCTCTGTATCAAATAAATAAAATCTTAAAAAAAAAAAAAAAAAAGAAATGGACATTACTCTCATGCAGTTGGTAATAGTGTAAAGTAGTATACTCTCTCCAGGGTAATCTGTCATTTAAATTCTATATACCTTTTAATAAAGCAATTCCATTTCTGGGAAATTACCTGGGAAGCAAGACAAGGTACAAAGATGTCTGTATAAAATGAAAGAAGCCCACCAGGTTTTAAAAATATTTTATATACACATAGAGAACAAGTAAAACAAGCCTAAGAAAGGTAATTTCTTTTCATGTATACCAAATTCTAAGTTACAATTCCACTTCTTTCCAAAAAATATAACCACTCTAAGTGAAATGCATGCTATGATTCTCTTCCAACTTAACAAAGGATGAAGTAAGAAAGAATTAATGGAATCCTAAGATGTAATATATAACTAGCATCATAACCAACAAAAATGGGCTTAGTGCTATAACCACAGTTAGATGGTAATAATTCTCATATCTCTCTGCCCTTCTTTGCTGGATCTGTTTTGTTTTTTCCATAGTTGCTACTTTTGTGAAAAGTTCTTGCTTAAATGTGTTAAGAACACAATGTATCTTTTAATAAAAGAACAACCCTGGGCGCCTGGGTGTCTCAGTCCTTAAGCGTCTGCCTTCGGCTCAGGTCATGATCCCAGGGTTCTGGGATCGAGTCCCACGTCGGGCTCCTTGCTCGGCGGGAAGCCTGCTTCTCCCTCTCCCACTCCCCCTGCTTGTGTTCCTGCTCTAGCTATCTCTCTGTCAAATAAATAAATAAATAAATAAAAATTTAAAAAAAAGAACAACCCCCACCCTATTTTTTTTTTTTGACCAAGACTCTCAGGCATCTATTAAAAGTCCAAGAAGGTGGAAGACCTAAAGCCTCACTCCCCCTTTTTTTTAAATTAACATATAATGTATTATTTGTTTCAGAGGTACAGGTAAGAAAGGTAATTTTAACTAAAAGTTTCCCATATTTTAACTAAAATGGAGGAAATTGCTCTGCATGTTTTTAGAGAAAACCTAAGACTGAAAAAGCAAGCCAGCCTAGAAAATTAAAAAAATTTTAAAAATTAAAATATATTATGTATACATTTTTTTCCAAAACAGATGAAACATAAGAAAAAGCCTCCAGTGGCTTTAAATATACATGAACAGGGGCGCCTGGGTGGCTCAGCCGTTAAGCATCTGCTTTCGGCTCAGGTCATGATCCCAGGGTCCTGGGATGGAGCCCCACATCAGGCTCCCTGCTGTGCGGGAAGCCTGCTTCTCCCTCTCCCACTCCCCCTGCTTGTGTTCCCTCTCTTGCTGTGTCTCTGTCAAATAAATAAAATCTTTAAATAAATAAATAAATAAATAAATATACATGAACAGTGTGTGATCTTCATATATTTTTCAAGTTATCACTGGTAAGACACTATACTACTGCAACTTTTTGAGTAATATTCCAGTATCCTAAACCATTATTCTTTAACTCTAGGAATCTATCAACTATAATCTATAATTCTAAATTGATAAGGAAAACAATCCATTTTTAAGGGCTTGGACACAGAAAAACTGCAACACTATTACCTAGTGAGGCAGATGCAACATCCTTAATTGTTAACAGTGATTTATTGTGCATCATTAGGACTGAAATCCCTTGTTATTCAAACTGTGATATCTGAATCAGCATCACTGACATTTGGGAACTTACTTAAAATACAGAATATCAAGTCCTACAGAATCAGATCTGCATTTGAACAAGACCCATAGTGGATTCCTAAGCACATTAAAATTTGAGAGTTGCTAGTATAATCTGTTCTTTAAAGACTGACTCTGTGGCTAACCCCATAAGAAAGATGTCTGTTACAGCATGATTGCATTAAATCATAATTTTAAAAAGTCAAATTTTTTTTCAAATTAATAAAGTCCACAAATTGAGTACCATTTAAATGAAAGCCATTGTTGTGGACAATATACAAACATCAAGAAGACAGCCTTTGCCTCAAAGAACATGACAAACTAGAACAAGAGATAAAACATGTGAATATATAACCCCAGTACGAGGCACTTAGGGATAATTTCTGTAAGAGAGCTATGAACTATTACGGGAGAGCAGGAGGGCAGCTCAGAGAGGCAAGAAGACTACATACAAGAGTTAGCATTTGAACTTGTTTTTCAAGGATAACAAAGGGAAGGATGATAAGCAAAACCTTAACAGGCAGAAAAACTTAAGCCATTTATCCAAAACACAGGGTACACAGAAAGCAACATAAACAAAAAACTAGAAAGGTAGGGTAAGACCAGACACATTATAGGTTCCCTCCCAATTTAAGTACTCTCTTCTCTTGTTAATAGCCAATATACCAATGTGTAGGATATTTAAGTAGCTTTTTTTGGGGGCGCGGAGAAGGAAATGCAATGTCACAGGGACAATTTTACTCTAATTTTTATGGCTATAATCTTTAGCAAAATTTTAACTAAGAAAATGCACTGGTAATTACCAATATTTCACATAATTTTATATTTAAGAGAGAAATCTAGTAAAATGCCATTTTGCTACAGTGAGTGCTTTAAAAACTACTTAATTCTCGTACTCTAAAAGTGGGAGTATCGATTTGTACAGTCACTTTGGAGAACAACTTGTCAACTAACAAATACCCTGTGACCTAACAATTCCAATTCTCATCATCTATCCTAGAGAAAGTCAGACATATATACAAGAGGTATGTAATTTTTAAAGTAGGCTCCACGCTCAGTGGGGGCGGGGGCTTGAACTCACTACCCCAAGATCTACCAACTGAGCCAGCCAGATGCCCCCAAACTCACTTATGGTAAAGAGAAAAAATAAAAAGGGTCAATCAACTTTAAACTAAAAATGGAGGATATGTTCTAAAAGCATATACAAAACACTGTATTTGGAAGTAAGAAAGATCTGAAAGGATATTCAGTAAACAGCATTATTATCTCTTTTCTTGAAGGAGACATCAAAACAAGCAGAATGTATTTACGTATCATTTATACAACTTACTTAAAGTGTTTTTAGGGTAATAATAAGCTTATTTGAGGTTTCTGAGAAGCAGACATTAAGAAAAAGGAGAGTTGATGAGGTCAGAGAAGACTAAGGATGAAAAAGATGGAAAAAAAATCAGTATTTTTATATACCATGTTTTCATTGAGTAAAAGAACTGAAATTATATTAGAAAGCTGATTTTTGGTATGTAGAATATAGCCATAGCTACAAGTAAGAAATTAATAAATCCCATATTGTGATTTTAATACACGTTTCCAAAATAAATGTACTTTAAACAAGATTAGGACAGATTGTGGGACAATCTTTTCTGGTCTCCTGACTGAATTAAAAACTGCTGTGACACTATTCTAGGCCTCTTGGATAGCCAGGCTTTGGTTGAAAAGAAGGCCTTGTGGCGCCTGGGTGGCTCAGTCGTTAGGCGTCTGTCTTCAGCTCAGTTCATGATCCCAGGGTCCTGGGATGGAGCCCCGCATCAGGCTCCCTGCTCCGCGGGAGGCTTCCTTCTTTTCCCTCTCCCACTCCCCCTGCTTGTATTCCCTCTCTTGCTGTGTCTCTCTCTCTTAAAAAAAAAAAAAAAAAAAAAAAAGGCCTTACCTAGATTAAGAGAAACAGCAATACACAGGCCAAAACCATCCTAAAAGTGGAATAAAGTATCTCACAAGGGCTGAAGAAGCAAGAATGATTCACCTGCAGTTCAATTAGAACTGCAGGTTCTAACAGAGAAAATTCATGATCATCTGTCCCAAAATAATCCTCTTCATTTGCTACGTTTCCATCTCTGATAATGAAGTCTCTGGCAAAATTTTGTGGGTGGAATCTCTGTGCCTCATTAAGAGAGTGACAGTAGATCCAGGTTTGGCCAGGACAAGCATGGTTTAAGTCTGGTATTACAGCATAATTAATATCCTTCTCTTTGCCTCTACAGCATCCTGGTTTGTAGGATAAATTACACAGGCCCTCTACTAATAGATTATCGCTAGTTTGCACCTACTCTGAACCTTTGAAGTCCTCTGCTATTTCATTATTCTTTAAGTTGCAAATTTGCTTAGGAAAGCAGGAAGCTAAGGCACCCCAGGTTGTAGATGGCACTCTGGTATTGACTGGAAGAGATGAATACACCCTTTTCATTCATTTACATGGCCCAGAAAATTGCCAAAAGTCAACTAGCTAGTTAGTAACAATATGTGCACTAGAACCCAAGTCTTTCAGAACAGTGCATTTATACACCATAATCTCTAAATTACCCAACTACAAAAAGAAGTTGAGGTAGAACAGTCAGTACTGGGGAGAGTTTATAAGTTACTACACTACTCCAAGTAGTTTAGAATGGTATTCCTCTAAGCACAGAATGTATTCCAAAAATAGAAAGAATTGCCTAGAGAGAGCCATCAGCAAAATCAAAATTCCCATGAACCACAACATAGCTCAAGCATCACCTTGTTCTTAATCTCCAACAAAGATACCCAATGAAGGCACCTGAGGTTAACTGAACTGTTAAATACTTTTCAAAAGGACATTTCCAATTAAGATTCCTGAGTCCTATCTTGGAAGTTTTAAAACCTGTCAAATTAGCTTTACAATCAAAAGTTCATTTTTTGGGTAGTTCACTGAATATAAATTCTAACTGTGTAAGTCTAGAAGTAGGGAGGTTGGACAGCCCATTAAGGCTCATTAAGGGCTTTCTTTCTCTTTGCTAAATTTAATGGAGATTATACTTTAAGATTTTTGTTTCCTTCTGGGGCGCATGGGTGTCTCAGTCTTAGGTTAAATGTCTGCCTTGGGCTCAGGTTCATGACTGAGCCCCGCATTGGGCTTCCTACACAGCGGGGAGCCTGCTTCTCCCTCTCCCTTGGCCCTGCTTGTGCTCTCTCTCGCTCTATCTCAAATAAATAAATAAAATCTTAAAAAAAAGATTTTTGTTTCCTTCAGTTAGCAATAGTAGTAAACAAATAGATCTTTGCAGCTAGAAGAGAATGGTGGTAATATTAAATTTAGAGCAAATTTCTAAGTAGTTTTTTTCTGCAAGTGTCAAATTTATCAAGAATAATGAGTATTAAGGGCGCCTGGGTGGCTCAGTCATTAAGCGTCTGCCTTCAGCTCAGGTCATGATCCCAGGGTCCTGGGATTGAGCCCCATATCAGGCTCCCTGTTCAGCGGGAAGCCTGCTTCTCCCTCTCCTGCTCCCCCTGCTTGTGTTCCCTCTCTCGCTGTGTCTCTCTGTCAAAAAAACAAATAAAAATCTTAAAAAAAAAAAAAAGAATAATGAGTATTACCATGTAAAAGCTAAAGAAATCAATTAACACTTATCTCACTCTATGGTGTTCCTCTGAAGAAATGTTAATATACCTGCAATATAATGTATTTATAATAATCACCTTACAGTTATACCACATCCTTTGACTCACTTGATCCTCACAACCCGGTAAACATGCTCACATTTTCCCCATTTTATTGTTAACCTTTAATTTTAAGAAAAAGATACGCAAGTAAGCAGCTGTAATTTCTACATAAAAAGTTCAATTAACTTACTAAAACTTAATTTAGAAAATAAAACTAGGAGATACTACTTTTTGTTATTTAGTATTTCCATTTAAACTTAAAAACAAACAAAAAAACTACAACCAAAATAAAGCACCCAGGGCCATACTGTATTGGTCAGCTTTCAAATGCTGTGACATAATCTAACCTCCTCTAAAGAGAAGGAGGGCTAATCGAATTTTAAGACTCTCATTTACGTACTGTGCAATCCACTCTCATGTCAACTATCCTGTTCAACTGTTTTCCACCAAAATCGCAATTCCAAGCATTTTGTTGGCAACTACGGTATAGTCTCATTCTTAATATGACCTTTCTTGTTTCCAAAACAGATTTTCAGCTTATCAATTATATCACAACGAAGAAAATTACAATCGCGCTTCCACTTACAAATAAATCCCCTTGCTCCGACTTGCTTCACGCTCCCCCCCCCTTTTTTTTTTTTACAAGTCCACAAAAACTTTTCTATAGGATGAACTGCACTATCTACCTATAAAGTTAGCTTTCCCAAGTCACTACCACATTGTGAGGGGGTAAAACTCAATGAAGGCCGCGCCGGTCGAGCGGCTCAGCGACGTTACTCCCGCAGTGCCCCCACCAGTCAAGGAGAACCCGAGGTCCCACCTCTTCCTGCCGCTCCCTTCCCAGATGTCCATTTATGTAAATAGGCAGAGTGAATGACACCTTGGAACAAAATACCTCCGACTGTCAGGGGAAGAAGGTCTGCCCCTCCCCCAGCCCCACGACAGGCTCTACAGCCAAGCAAATCACCCCTGCACACACCCTCCCACTGCCCACCGCAAAAAAACCACAGACCTGCCTCCAGGGTTTCCAGTGGGGACGGCGCCGGTCCCGTCCCGACAGGGGGCAGGTGCTGAGGAGGCTTTTTGGTCCAGGGGTTCTCCTTAGGTGGCGGCGGCGGCTGCAGCTTTTCCTTAGGGCCGGTCGCCGCCTCATCCTCCAGGGCGTCCTCGGCCGGCGGGTCCCTCGGCAGGGGTGGCGGGGGTTCCCCGCCGAAGGGGCCCCCGGGCCTGCGCGCCTTGTGCGCCAGGTGCAGCGCCAGGGGTCTCACGGGCACGGCCGCCTGGGGCACACTGTGCCCCAGCACCAGCGCCGGCGACGGCTCTCCCCGCGCACCCGCGATGATGGCTGTCGCGGCCCTCTCTTCACTCGCCGCCAACTTGCCCTCCGGTTCGGGCGGGGACAGCTGCTCGGCCTGCCGACTCGCCGTTACCAACAGCGACTCCTTCTCAGCAGCCACCGCGGATGGCTCCTCCCGAGAGTGAGCGGCGGGCACCGCAGCGCGAGCAGACATCGTCCCCTTGCCCCAGCCACCCCAGGCGGGGGGGGCCCGGGGCCAGGGAGCCCGACTGCCCGTCTCTCCGCCGGGGAACCGACTGGCTCCGGCCTGGGGCAGAAAACCCGAAAGCCCGGCCGCCGCTGCCGCCACCGCCGCCCGCGTCGGCCGACGCCGTGCAGCGCCCGGCCTGCCGCCCCTCCCTGCGTGGAACGGAGCGCTAACCGCCCGCCGGCCCAGCCCGCCTCACAGGCTCACGTCCCGAGCCAGCCAACAAGCGCCGGGCGTCGTAGCCGGGAGCCGCGAGCCCTCACCTGGCGCGGGCAGCGGCGAAGGCGCTGCGAGTAGGGGCTGGAGGACCTCTAGCGGAGTCAAGGAGGCGCGTGCCCCCAGAGCCGGTAACAGCTCGCGGGGGCGGGGGCGGGGGCGTGGAAGGGGCGGTCCCAGAGGACAGAGCGGGGGCGGGGCCTCCCGAAGGAGCGTGACGTGGCTACTCACCGGCTCTTGCCCTCGCCAGGCCGCCGCCTGCGGTGGTTGACTGACGAGTTCGTCCGGGTGCCGCCCGGCCTAAGGGCCGGCCCCGCCCCAGCGGCCAGCCGAAGGGGAGGGAGGGCGAACTGGACGATTCCGCAGCTCGCGGGCTACGGCGGCCCGGACTGCGGGAGCAGGGGCGGGGCGCTCACGGGGCCTCTGTGACTCGCCGCGCAGTGGCGCTGCGCTCTGCCCGGTGCGGGCAAGGGGCGGGGCGGGCTACGCACGTGGCGCCTGACAGGTGAGGGGGTGTCTTTGCCCCAGGCCAGGACGCGAAATTGACTCGAGGAGGGGTGGTCTCTGCCGACGACCCCGGGCCGCTTCCTTACGAGCCAGGGTCCCGTACGGGGCCGTTTTGCCTTTGTGTGAGTCGCTTCTCCCGGTGAAAAAGTTTCCTCCTGAGGTTTTGGGGCACCTCGATCACTTCTAATCCTGAGCCACGTCCAGAATGTAAATTGTGTAATTTGTAGGTAACTGTTTATGAAACCTTTCCCCAGGCAATTGGTTTAGTGCACTACCCGCCTTCATTTCCACCCTCGAACTGAAATATTTTTAAAGTGCTCTTGAGTAAAACAAATGATTAATATTTCGCCAACTTCTTGTTGTTGTTACACGTTCCTTTAATTTGTAGAGATAACACTTGTTTACAAATTAACCATGTTTCCTAATATTTTTTCCTGGAATGGATATATGTTTAAAAGTTACAAATATGTTTTGATTAACTCCAGTAAGAGCTTTATACTTGGCACTGAAATTCAGTGAGTGATAATATTGATTTCATGAGCGTGGATTTATAAGTCACTAAATGTTTATGTTCCTGTGCAAGGTCGCTGAAAATGGATTTGACCCAGTGAATATTTTTTCACCAAGGGACACCCCCCAAAAAATATCTGTGTCCACCATTTGTATGCATTTGGCAGTGGGTCCCTCCTAGCTTCCTTTAGGGCTGCCAAACTACGCAGAGAGTTTATACAGGACTCTTCTCCAGGGGTCTCGCTTCAATCACATTAAACTCGAGATTAATGTTTTTATTTACTCAGAAGTTGTACTAGGCATAATTTTTTATTTCCCTAAGGTTAGTAAACTATTCATACAACAGTTATAAATAAAACCTTTCTTGTTCTCCGTATCACTGATTTCCAATTTATCTGACCCTAAGCAACTTTCGGAACCTCATTACCAGTTAAATAAGTATTGTACTTACCTATATTCCCAAGGAGGCGCCATCTTTACTAGCCCCGTTATTGGTAAAGCTTTGTTTCGTTAACTATCAACTAGCTGCTCTTCCTGTTATTAATCAGCCTTTTGGAGTCCTGCCAGGCAATGCTGGTTTTGTTTACAAAAGCTCAGCAACAAGTTCAAGCTGGATGTGACTCAGAGAACACATTCTATTTTACCATCTTTTTTTTTTTTAAGATTTTTATTTGTCAGAGAGAGAGTTGGGGGGAGAGAGCACAAAAGGGGGAGTGGCAGGCAGCAGGAGAAGCAGGCTCCCCTCTGAGCAAGGAGCCAGACTTTGGGAATCAATCCTAGGACCCTGGGATCATGACCTGAGCTGAAGGCAGACGCTTAAACAACTGAGCCACCCAGGCATCTCTTCACCATCTATTTAAACACAAGTGAATTAAAGACTGATTCTGTTGAATACAAGGTTATAGAATGGTTTTCCAAAGTTAGATTCATATGGGCTACCTAACCGTGGTTGGTGGTTTTGTTTGTTGCTGTTTTGTTTTGTTTTGAAGTGAAGAATTGTAAAGGTGCTTTCTTGAAAAAACACAGAGGGCTTTCTTGGAAATAGGTTGTGTTTGCAGGAAGAGAAGAACTGGAAGGTAAATGTGTACTCAGAAAGGTCTCTAAAGAATTCAACAGTTGGGGGGCACCTGGGTGGCTCAGTCGGTTAAGTGTCTGCCTTTGGCTCAGGGTCCTGGGATTGAGCCCTGAATCGGGCTGCCTGCTCAGCAGGTTACCTGCTACTCCTTCTCCCTCTCCTGCTCCCCCTGACTGTGTGCACGCACGCGCTTTCTTGCTCTCTCTCATAAAAAAAAAAAAAACTTAAAAAAAAAAGAATTCAACGGTTGGTACTTGGGAATCATCACTGTAACGCGGTACCGCTAATGTCAGCGAAGGGAGTTGGCAATTTGTTGTCCCTCCTTTAAATACATATTAATAGCTCCTATTTCCACGTAACTGCCTCTTGGAAACAACTTCACCTATCTTCTACTTGCCTCTCCACCCTTTTCCTGCCCTTGCGCCAGGCAGGGCTGACCTGTACAGATTGCGTTGATGGATTCCCTCACAGTCCTTGGTATCTCACAGGGGTTCAGGCAGTAGGAAGTATCTAGAAGAGATAGGAGGCCAGAAGATAGTGAGGTCAAAGTCCATATTCCCCAAGCTGGTGAATTCCATATCCACCCAGGACGAACTGCAGAACCCTCTGTTCAGTTAATCTCTCCAATTCTTCCCTTTGTCCCTTCAGGCCTAGTCGTAACTGCTAGTCCTTGGGATATTGCATTTTCTCTGTTGGTTTTCCTGAGTCTTGGACTGCACCTCTGTAAATCACTCTTTTATTAATTCTATTCTAAAAATTATGCAGTTTAAGCTTTACATCTGATTTTTTTAAAGATTTTATTTTTAAGTAATCTCTACACCTGATGTGAGACTCAAAGCTACAACCCTGAGATCAAGAGTCACACACTCCACCAGCAGCCAGCCAGGTGCCCCCATCCAATTTTTGATGGGACTTTGACCTAATTTGCCTTTGCTGAAACTCCATTATGTTAAGTCATTTGGCCTCTGCTGCTACTTGCCAGATTCTTCCTCTGCTTCTTAGTTCAAAATCAGGGAATCAAGACAGATTGGCTCAATTTATTTTTTGTAGCCAAATCATTATCCATCTTCCTATGGATCATTTGCCCTTTAATAGAGTCCCCATCTAGCCTGGAGGGACAAGTTACTTGGTTCAAAGGAACCAAGGCACCCCAAAAAGATTGGGTTTTTAGGAAGACCTTCTGAGCCATCCTTACCTCCAAGTTAACAGAGCCTTGGGCCCTGTTTATCAGAATAATAGCTTTCATTGTGAGCTGAATGCTCAGATAAGTACTTCATACTTCCAATTATCTTTAACCTTCAAGGCAGGGTCAGTGCTAATGTGTGTTTGAAATGCTTTGTACCTTCTTTTCAGTAAATAAGTATCAATCTTAGCTACAGTGAAAATAAAAGTACCTTTAGAAATTTTTTAATTTTTGCTCTATTTTTACTTAACTGTATCATACAAATAGGTAAAAACACTGTGCTCACTATGCAAACATGGGTTCAAAACAAATCTAGGCTACCTTTCAACCAGATGTTCTTAAGTGGGTTGCTCTCTACTTTTTGGTAGGTTTTAATAGACTAGTGTAACAGAAGTAGAAACTCTAAAAAGAAGTGTCTTGTCTAAGAACTCTCAGCCAATAATAGCTAAGGTTGATATTCTAAACTCTATTGTCACACTATTTAGCCTTCTTTCTTTTACAATAACTTGTAATGACACAAGTAATAGGAAGTAATATTTCATCTTTTTGAAAAATACTATAAAAATAAACTTATAAGCTCAAGGAAGCGTAACTTTTTCTTTTCCAGTTTTCAAAGAACAGGACTTTCAAACAATAAGGTGTAATCTGTCTGAATTCTTCCTACTATGCAGTTACATTTAATATTAGTATAGCCTTATAAATACTAATGATAAAGGATAGTTGGAAGAAAGGCAGGCAGGGACAAGGACCCCCCCACCAAGAGAAAACCACCCTTAAAAAGATTTTACACCACCCTGGAAGGAGCCCTCCACCCTTTTCCACCTGCTAGAGAGATAACAAAAATGATTGGATGACAGGCACAGGTTAATTAGATTAAAACAGCCCTCCAACAAGCCCATAAAAAACCCCTACACTTAGAAACTCTGATGGCAAAAGAAAAAAAAAAAAAACCTCTGATGTCAACCCTCTAGGGTCCCCTCCCGCTTTGGGAGCTTTGTATTCCATCATTCAATAAACTTTGCTATCACTCAGTAAACTCTGCTTTGCTGCCCGCGGTTCTTCGTCTGGCCTACCTCTTCATTCTTCGAGGCGGCGTGACCGAGAACCATGGGCGCTAATGAAGAAGAAATCCTCTAATGCTAGCAAAACAAAGATGAGATCTTTATTATTTTTTTTAATTTTATTTATTTATTTGACAGAGAGAGAGAGAGCGAGAGCAGGAACACAAGCAGGGGGAGTGGGAGAGGGAGAAGCAGCCTTCCTGCCGAGCAGGGAGCCTGATGGGGGACTCGATTCCAGGACCCTGGGATCATGACCTGAGCTGAAGGCAGACGCTTAACGACTGAGCCACCCAGGCGCCCAAAGATGAGATCTTTAAATTCAAGTTCAGATGAACTTCAGTGGTTGACATCAGAAAAAATTAGCTTTCAGGGCACCTGGGTGGCTCAGTCAGTTAAGCATCTGCCTTTGGCTCAGGTCATGCTCCCAGAGTCCCAGGATTGAGTCCCACATTGGGCTCCCTGCTCATGGGGAGTCGGCTTCTCCCTCTGACCCTCCCCTGTCTCAGGCTTTCTCTTTCTCTCTCTCCCTTTCTCAAATAAATAAATAAATAAGATCTTAAAAAAAAAAAAAGAAAAAAGAAGCTATGTATAGAAATTAAGAAAAAGTTCACAGCTTCTTAATACTTGTGGCTTATTTTAATCTGTTGAATAAATGTTCACTGAAAACTAGGCTGGACTCTGGGGATACACTAGTGAACTGGTCAATTTAGGGACTTACACAGAGAGGCAGAATGCATTGTGCAGTGGCTTTCATACCTCATGAGTTGATATGTACAATTGAACCAGAGGTTTTACAAACCACAACTTATCCTTACTAAATGAATACATTCTTATATGATCTGTTCCATTTCACTTCTTTTAAAAGCACTAAATTAGTTTCATGGCACAGGTACAGATTGTAACCTACAGTTTAAAAAATGACAGTAGCACAATGATTAAAACTAGATTATCTGGGTTCAAATTGATGAGGGAGCAGAAGACTAGCTGAAGACAAAGGGGACTCTTGACTCTCTCACTCTTCTTCCTAAATAGATGTGGGGGCTTCTCCCTCACTCATTTCCTGGGTTAATGGCTGTAACTGGAGCCAACTGTGGTTATTCTACCTTGGGACGGGGACTTTAAGGAATATTCCCAAGCAGCTGCCGAAACTCCCTTTGTTTCAGGGAAATTCCCTGTCTTCTCTGGCCCCACATGGACTTCCTGTTTCCCTTGTTGGTGGGAAAACATGGTGTCTGTTCCTCTGTTGGAGCTGATGAGCTCTAGAACCTGGAACCCTTTCTCTGCCTTCTGGCGACACTTTGCCTCTTCTGTCTCCCCTCCCCCTTCTTTCTGCAGTACCTTGGGTCTGGCCTGCCTAACTGGCTTCTAGGCCATCCTCAGTGCCTTAGGCACCATGGCTCCTTCTCCCTTCGCTGTCAAGGGGCAAGAAGAGCACCCCCTGGACTTAATACCACCCACTCCAGATTTCCCCACCAGTGTCTCAGGTAAAAATGAAAATGGGGTGAGCCCAGGTGGAATATATTCAGTATTTAAACTAATTTAAGTTTGAAGGTTTAATTAAGATAGACATATCTTTAAAGTTATCAGCAATAAAGGTAAAACTTTTAGTCTATCGAGGTTTGCTGAAGGTCAAATAAACCCATGTTAACTCTGTTGCAGTTTGTTAGCAAAAAGATGACTTAAAATGATGGTTAATTTTGTCTGACTCAAAGTTTTCATGGGTAACTGTTAAGATAGTTTTCAAAGTGTTTGGTAACCTGAAACTTTAAAGTTTTGCTTGGATGATAAATGGGATTAAATTCATTGGACATCTAGGTCTTTTCCAAATAGGATAAAGTGTTAAATCATTGATTACTGATTGTAGGTATACAGGTTTGTGCTTTTGACTACTTATTGCAAGAAACTAATGATATTTTAAGTCTGTTGGCAGACATGCTTTGTGCTTAACTGATTGACATTTGCTATTGAAAAAGTTCTGGTGTAACAGTTCACAATTGGTTCAACTTAGTCTTCACTGGAGACTAAGGTTTCTAAGAATGCAAAATTCTGCTAAATGTAATGAAGACTGATGGGAATAAGGGAAACAACTCTGTATGTAGAAAAGTAGGAGATATGTAAGAAGGATACACGGAGGTAAATGTAAGTAATTTTGTCCTAAAAAAGATGGTCGGTTGGAGAGAAATGGCTTGACAAAATCTGAATGCAAAGGAAAGTTGTAGAAGGTTTGTGAAGGGAAATCTTTGGAAAGGAATTTTAGGGGTGATCAGGATGGATGAAGATTGAAATGAAGGGATTTTAAAAAGTATACTGGTATAAGATTGAAATTCTCTCTCTGTTCAAAAAACAAAGTTTTCTTGAATTACTGGTCTGCTCTTGGTAAGAATATAAACAAAGGTTTTTTTCTCTTTTGGTTGTCCAGAAAACCAGTTTCTATGTTTTGTCATTATCAGGTCTTGGATCACTTGGTTAAAACTTCTCAGTATTAAGGAGCTAAGTTTTGCTAACAACTATAGAACCCTACAGATTTGCCTTTCAAATCTCTTGTCACCTTGGTTAAATAAAAATAATTTTTGTAATGTTCTGTAATCCTGTTTAGGCACGTGCTTAAACTTTCTAAGGTTTCAACAATTTTCACAAGATTTAAATTATAAATGGAAGTCTCTTTAACTCATTAGGCCTTTTTATTTGGTACATTACGTTATTCCGGAAGTACTGTTAAACAAATGATAAGCCTTAGGTTACATTTGGGTAAATGCTATAACTATTCTAGAGATAATATGTAATTCCTAAAGTTTTAGTGTTTTAATATACGGTTATCATTTAATATTTTGATTATTGAAGTGTCGTGTGTCACAGAAATAACCAGATTGCCTTGCCAGCCATGTTGTAACCTCAGATCTTTTTTTTTTTAAAGTCTTTTTTTTTTTTTGACAGAGAGAGCACAAGCAGAGAGAGAGAGGCAGGCTCCCTGCTGAGCAAGGAGCCCGATGTGGGACTCGATCCCAGGACCCTGGGATCATGACCCAGGCCGAAGGCAGCCGCTTAACCGACTGAGCCACCCAGGCGTCCCGTAACCTCAGATCTTTAATCATGTCCATTTTTGAGTCTTGTCATTTATAGTTATTGTTCCATCTTCAAGGAAATTCATAAAAAGGACTTTCAGGACAAATACAGGTATTCGATATCTTTAAGATTAAAACTGAAATGGGTAAGAATTTCCAGAACTAACTAAAGCTGCATTCAAATTAAACAAGAATTAGTAACATGGGACTAAATGAACTAAAAAGATGATTATAGTTTTGTGACTCTTGTTTGGAACATTGCTGGTTCTTTAATGTTTGCTCTCCCAGATTAGGGAAACTTCCTCTCAAGATATCTATGGCTTACAAAAGTATGATAAAATATTCATTTGTAAACAAATTGACGCATTTAACTTCTATCCGAACCTTCTGAAGTTCAAATAAATATTCTTCCACGGCAATCATAGTCATTTGCATAAATTCAATAAGAATCTGTTCTTGTAACAGGACACCATTGGAAACTTTGGTTATTTTACCAAGGCTTTAACTGGAATGCCATATTTGAGAGAGGCATGCATAGACTCAAGTACGACCAGACAGCTTTGAGGAACTAGGGTTGACTTCATGAAAGAGCCATAAAGCCCCTTGGAAATGTTGGCCTGATACCTTACAGAGTTCCCAGCTGCCTCACCAGGTGAGTAAAGAATGTCAATTCCTGGCAGGTACAGGAACCTCAGGATATACTGGGGACCTCATGAAGAGGAATCTCCCCACATCTACAGGTATTACAGGCATGTCTGATGGCAAGTACTTGGCTTGGCTTCCAGCCTGGAGAGGCTACTAAAAGTTCAATCTAGAGATTCCTTATAAAAGTTCCAGCAAAGCAGATTCTAAAAGATCTATATGATCAATCACTATTCTTGCCGAGCTTATATAAATAATTAGGCCAAGTTTGTTAAAATTAGTACTTGTTTTGCAAACATTAGTATTGATTTGGCTGACTCTGAAAATGAGGGTTATTTTAGAGAGAAATTATGTTTCAATAACCCACCTTTGTTGATGTTAAATCCTAGTTTTGATTGTCCTGAAATGTTGTTTGCTTAAGCTAGACAACTTGAGGTAAACTTCAGAGAAATAGCTTTTCTATTTCCACACAGTAGCTCATGTATAGGCAGTCTTTAACTGCCTAATAACAAGCAAGAGCTTGTTATTCTGTGGGGATAACAGGACCCCATGGGCGTATGGTTATTTTGGATTAATTCCCCAATGATTATATAACTTAACTAACACCCTGACCAATTCTGTGTGGCTGGGATAATGAAAATTTTCCTTAAAAGCCAGAGTATACCCCACTCCATAGCGTTAACTATGGACTTATGGAGATAATGGATGACCCCACTTTCTTTATGATTGGACTGGATGATGCACTTGAGGATGCCCTTATTTCTTGAGTTTTCTCCTACTTGTTTTCTCCTACTTGCCAGTGATTACTTGTAATTAGGATATTGATGCTTTACCTCAACAAAGAGGTCTTCTTGATGGTATTATCCTGTAGTCATATTTATCCTAAAAGCCACCTCTATTGAGGTACTATTGCAAACAAAAGATTTAGCCAAGCATACAACAGTCCTCTTGGTAGGAGCCACAAAACTCACTATGGGACAGTCCTTGACTGCAATGACTTCACATCAGGTCCAGAGTGTCTTAGAGACCAAAGGCCACCAATAGATGATAGGAGGCTGACTTATTAAATACCAGGTTATGCTTATAGATATGTCTGAAATATACTTAAAACCTGTCAGACTTTAAACCCAGCTACCCTAATGCCTGGACCTGACCACTGTACTTCTATAGAGCATAATTATTCAGAGATTATTGATCTAGTTTATTCTAGTCAACCAGATTTAAGATGCCCCTATTAAAAAAGGAGATGACAGTTGGTTTACCAATGGCAATAGTTTCATGGAAAAGAGGGGTAAGAAAAGCTAGGTATGCTATAGTGCTCACTTGTGCTTGGCAATTGCCAAAGCCTTAAAAATTAATATGTATACTGACTAGTCCTATATGCCCATGGAGCAATTTAAAGAAAAGGGGATTATTATCAAGCCATAACTCCCCAATCAAATATGGGCCTGAAATTATTATATAAATTCAAAGGATGGACTTCGAAAACTTGAGTAGCCCTTGAAATCCTGACTGTACTTTAAGGAGGCCCAGTATTGGATGGGTGGCTCCTGACTGGAACCCAATGGCTCTATGACCCTTAACTTGTGTCCACAGCTTCCCCCAGGCTGGATAGGCCACTGTACTCTGGGTTTGGCCTGGATGCATGGATGCATTATTAAAATCATTACCAACCCAGCTAACCTTCCAAATTTAAAACAACGGTGGACATGTTCTGTGTCTCATTGGTATGACCACCTAACATCCATCTTTTTTACCTCTTTGAGACTGGAGGATGTTGTTTGGCACATGGAAGCTCTTAGTACATGGTCAAAGCCCTAGATGACACTCAATACAGCATTTCTCTATTAAATACTAAAGTAATACAAATGTGTGACGCAGTTTTACAAAACTTGCGCTGTAATAAAAACAGAATGCTGTGTATACATTCTAGATTACCACAGATATTTCTAGGTTTCTAACTGACATGAATACTCAAATTGGTGCTTTAAATGATCTCTCTTTCCTTTAGTGATTGCTTTAAACTCCTCGACTGGAGGAAAATTATTGAAGATCAATTATCAAAGGTCTTTTATTCAGATTTCTCTTTCTTATTAAAATATTAACGTTATTTTGTTGTCATTTCTGGTGTCTCCCTGCCTCATGCCAAGACTCCTTCACTGCCATCACTTCTAGCTGACAGATGATCCCTTCTATTCAAGGAGATTCATACATGTTGACCACGTTGGATTCAGCCACCTCCCCTTTTGTAACTCCCCCATATGTTCTCCAAGTGACCAGTATTGACCCATAGGTAGGGACATCTCTATGCCCCTACTCAGCAGGAAGAAGTTACAGAACATGAGACTTCCACCTCAACAACTTTGAAGATTTAAGGGTCAAATTGTTCAGGGGGGAAATGATGAGGGAGCAGAAGACTAGCTGAAGACGAAGCATAGGCTTATACCCTGCAACCTCCCCTTACCCCCCACTCTTGGGTAGGACATGAGCGACATTCTTCCCGGAATCTCCCAACTGTCTTAA
This sequence comes from Neomonachus schauinslandi, assembly GCF_002201575.2. NCBI lineage: Eukaryota > Metazoa > Chordata > Mammalia > Carnivora > Phocidae > Neomonachus > Neomonachus schauinslandi. Next base: position 96,006,386 of record NC_058404.1, read on the forward strand.
TACCTTGCTAGAGGGGAAAACAACCTTAACTTGACAATGGCAAGGCCTCAGATATCTTGTAGGTATCTTGTAGGTTGGTCCTCTGTAGCATATGAAAGTTCTTTTGAAGCCTCCCTTTTCCTTACTTCCCCCAATTCCTGAGTATATGATCACCACTCCTCAAGACCCCAGTGCAGCAGCTCTTTCTGCCCAGGGGTCCTGTCCCCGTGCTTTAATAAAACCACCATTTTGCACCGATGTCTCAAGAATTCTTTCTTGGTCATAGGCTCCAGCTCTGGACCTCACCCCACCAAACCTCACCTGTATTCTGAAACCACATCAAAATGACAGCTCTGCCACTTCCTAACACCAAAAGGGCAAATTACTTAACCTCTCTGTGATTTAGTTTCCCCATCTATAAAACATGAATAATAATTATATCTACTTTGTATGGTTGTTGTGAGAATTAAAAGTGTTAGTTTATTTAAAATTCATTGAGTGGTGCCTGGCAAATACTACAAGCCATCGTTATTGTTATTATTACTATTATTTTTATTTTATTAGAGACTAACAAAAAACAGACTCAGTAACGACAGATTGTTGATAACTTATGAAGAAAACAAATCAAGGTAAAATTTAAAGTGAGAATTAAAGGATGAAAATGAACAAGTTATGGGGCAAGTATTCTGTTAAGATGAATGTGATATAGTTTTTGAATATAGGTGAGGTTTGGTGAGGTGAGGTCTGGAGCCAAGGCCAAGAAAGAATTCTTGAGACATCTTTGGTGCAAAATGGTGTTTTATTAAAGCACGGGGACAGGACCCAAGGGCAGAAAGAGCTGCTGCACCAGGGTTCGGAGGGGTGACTGATTATATACTTGGGAGTTGGTGGTAAGGAAAAGGGATGTTTTCAAAAGAATTTTTGTATGCTAAAGAGGACCTACAAGATATTGGAGGCCTTGCCTTTGTCAAGTTAAGGTTGTTTTTCCCTCTGGTAAAGCATTAACATTAAGACAGTTGGGAGTTTCTTTCTGGAAGTTAGGTTATTCATAATGCTTTTTTCTTGTAAATCACGAAGACATTTTGTAAACTGAGGGAGACTCAGGTCTTGCTGGACTATAATCTCTATAAGTCAACTATTTGTTTTTTCCTTCCCTTAGCTTTAAGACAGCCGGAGTGCCTGAGGAACGTCACACAGATCCCACCTGGGAGTTGGAGGTGGGGGCCGTTGGAGGGTGTCAGCTTGTGCTTTGTCCTCAGCTTGCCTTCTGCTCCCTCATCAGATGGAGCTTCCTGTTAAAGGATTGAAAGAAGACAAAGCTGGGGTGTGTGTGGTCACCAAGGCCTGGAAAGAGGCCTGTAGCTAGCACATAAACAAAGCATGCCTAGGGATGAGGCTGATAGTCTAAGGCAGACCTGCAGGGGCTTCTAGATTATGGCAGAGTTTGAATTTTATTCTCAGATCAATAGGAAGCCACTGAAAAGTTTTAATAATTAATACCCCTGTTGCTGCAATATGGAGAATGAAGGGGGGTAGTCAGTGGCAAAATCCAAAATACGAAAAACCAAGAAGCTGTTGTGGTCCTCCAGGATTGAGGTGATGAAGGTCTGCACTGAAGTAGTGGTTCTACAATATGGCAATAGAGTGACTTAAGATTCATTTTGGAAATTAAAAGAACTTGCTGATCTAATAGATGTGGGAAATAAAGTAGTCAAGTTCTAAATTTCTACCTAGAATAACTGAGATAGGGGTTGAGATAGGGGTGTGGGTATAGGATCTTTGCCGCATCTTCTTAGTATGTAATGAAGTAGGAGAAAAATTGGAGAATTAACAGCAAGTGGTACACCCTAAGTATAAAATCTGAGAGACTAAAAATTTAAGGAATAAACTTATGAAAATCATGTTCCACCTCATTAGAAATCAGGGAAATGCAAATTAAAACCACAATGACAAAACTCATCAGAATGGCTTAAAAAAAAAAAAAGTCTGACACTACCAAAATTGTTGATGAGGATGGGGATTAATGGGAACTCTTATACATTTGTAATATAAATTGTACAGCCAGTTTGGGAAACTGTTTGGCAGTATTTACTATAGTTGAACATGAAAACATCTCTGATCCAGCCATTTTATTCCTAGTTATATGTATATACCCGACAGTAATGTGTGCACACATGCACCAAAAGACATGAGCGAGATGTTCATAGCAGCATTCCTTATAATAACTCTTAACTGGAAATAACCTAAGTGTCCATCAACAGTAGAATATATAAATAGTGGCATAGTTATACAATGAAATACTATATGGTTTTGAAAAATGAAGAAACTACAGATATAAGCAACAATATGATGACTATCATAGACATAATGTTAAACTGTTAGACAAAAAAGATAGAGGACATAAACCAATACACTATGATTTATATGAAGCTAACTTTGCATAAAGTTCAAAAAGAACAAAAATCATAGTGTTAAAAGTCAGGATAGTAATTACCCTTGGGAAGAAGGAGGGAGTTAAGAAAAAAAAAAGTGGGGGGCACCTGGGTGGCTCAGTCAGTCAAGCGTCCAACTCTTGATTTCCGCTTGGGTCATGATAATCAGGGTCCTGGGATCGACTCTTGCATCAGGCTCCTTGCTCAGCAGGGAGCCTGCTTCTCCCTCGCCCTCTGCCTGCCGCTCCCCCTGCTTGGATGCACGCGTACGTGCTCTCTCTCTCTCTGACAAATAAAAAAAAAAATTGCCTGTAGATAAAGGATATGTAGATCAGTGAAGACCAGAATCTAATTCATTTAATAGTAACATTATTCATTGAAGAACAGTAACTTGTATTTTATGTTTAATGCATCAATTTCTGTAAGTTCATCATTGAAGAGAAGATATATTCTTTTATTTTCTCATTTAGTTTTCAAACATAAACAGAAGTAGAGAGGATATTGGAATGAATTCTCATTTACCTATCATCCAACTTTAACAATTAACCACATTGCCATTTCTGTTTCATTTATATACACCCCTGTATTGGTTTTCTATTGCTGCCATAACAAATTCCTACAAATTTAGTGATTTTAAGCAACACAAATTTATTATTTTACAGTTCTGTAGGTTAGAAGTCCAATATGGGTTTCATTGGGCTAAAATCAAGGTTTGTCAGGGCTGCATTCCTTTATGTAGCCTCTAGGAAGGGAATCCATTTTTTTTGTTTGTTCTAACTTCCAGAGGCTGCCCACATACCTTGGCCGGAGGTCCCTTCCTGCATCTTCAAGGCCAGCAATGGTAGGTTAAGTCCTTCTCACATCACATTCCTCTGACCTCCTCTATAGTCAGATTTCCCTTTGCCTCTCTCTTAAGCCTCCCTCTTCCACTTTGAAGGACTCATACCATTAGATTGGAACCATCTGTAACCTGTAATCCAGGATAATCTCCCCATCTCAAGATCCTTAATGTAAGCACATCTACAAAATCCCTTTTGCCTTTTAAGGTAACACATTTGCCAGTTCAAAAGATTACATCTTTAGGGAACTGTTATTTTCTGCCTACTACAACTTCCAAACACACACACACACACACACACACGTTATTGTTTTTTCCTGGAATATTTTAAAGTAAATCCTAGACATCATAAAATTTTCCTATAAATACTTAAGTATGTATTTGTTTCTTCTTTGTTTTCAGTCTAGCTTCTGACTCCATACTCAACCATATCATTAAAAGTACCAGTGACCTATGACCTACATATTAATAAACCCATAGGATGATTTTCAGTCTTCATCTTTCTTTTCCTCCAGCTTCATTTATCAAAATTAAGTACTCAATGATAGCTAATAGTTAGAATACGCACACACACACACACATATAAATAGTAGACACTAAGTGCTTTGCATATGTTAACTCATTTAATCCTCAAAACAGCGATATAAAATAGAGATGGTTATTTCCTCCACTTTCAGATGAGAACACTGAGACAAAGTGGGAAAATGGTTTGTCCAGGATCATACAGATAGAAAGTGACAGAATAAAAATTTAAACCCAACCAGTCTTGCTCTGTAGTTCTCTGTAGTTCATTTAACCACTATACTATACTGCTTTTCCTTTTCCTTAAACTTGTTCAGCAATACTAAAAAGTAGCTTGTGGTAATTTGTTTTTCAATCCAATTAATCTGTGTAAATGGTAAATCCAAATGGTACAATATTATTTATAGTATTTAAAACATTTTTTTAAAAGATTTTATTTATTTATTTGAGAGAGAGAGAATGAGAGAGACAGCACATGAGACGGGGGAGGGTCAGAGGGAGAAGCAGACTCCCTGCTGAGCAGGGAGCCTGATGCGGGACTCGATCCAGGGACTCCAGGATCATGACCTGAGCCGAAGGCAGTCGCTTAACCAACTGAGCCACCCAGGCGCCCTATTTATAGTATTTAATGGAAAAAAAGCTCTCCCTTACTGAGTCCTAATCCCTAAAGTCAGCATCTTTGACCTGCCACTATAAAACATAAAGATTTAACACACTCACATGAACCCATCCTCTGTTCCCTTTCTATTTTTGATGTTTGTGGGTTTTTTTCTATTGTTTACTTTAAATAACATACTTGAATGTTTACTTGAATATTCTATCAATTTTATTTTTTATTTTTTTAAAAGATTTTATTTATTTATCAGAGAGAGAGCACACACAAGCAGGGGGAGCGGCAAGCAGAGGGAGAAGCAGGCTCCCTGTTGAGCAAGGAGCCGGCCTTGGGACTTGATCCCAGGACTCCGGGATCATGACCTGAGCAGAAGGCAGACACTTAACTGACTGAGCCACCCAGGCATCCCACTATTCTATCAATTGTATTTATTTTTTTATTTTTTAAAGATTTTATTTATTTGTCAGAGAGAGCACACGCAGGGGGAGCGGCAGGCAGAGAGAGAAGCAGGCTGCCACTGAGCAGGGAGCCTGATGTGGGACTCGATCCCAGGACCCTTGGATCATGACCTGAGCCAAAAGAGGCAGACACTTAACCGACTGAGTCACCCAGGCATCCCTATTCTATCAGTTTTAGATAGAATCTCTTATATCCTCACTCTGTAGAGTGAGAATATATGACCTAACCCTTTGTTCTATCTTCCAGTTTTTGTTTTCTTTATATTAAGATCTTAACCTTCTTTATTGTGAAATAAAGCATACACAGAAAAGTGCCCCCCCAAGTAAAAACCCACAAATGTACAAGTTAATGGGTAAAGTGAACAACCATGGAATGGCTACCCCCAGTTAAGAATTAGAACCCCCAAGGGTGCCTGGGTGGCTCAGTCGGTTGGGCGTCTAACTCTTGATTTTGGCTCAGGTGGTGATCTTGGGGTCATGGGAGCAAGCCCCACATGGGGCTCTGCCCTCTGAGGGTTGTCTGCATGAGATTCTTTCTTTCTGCCTCTGCCCCTCTCCCCACTTGTGTGCACAAGCACGTTATTTCTCTCTCAAATAAATAAATCTTAAAAAAAAAAATTAGAACCCCCATGTGTCCCTTCCTATACACAACACTTTCCCCCCCCTCTTAAGGAGGAAATCACTTTCTTACTTTTCTTTATGGTTTATCACCTAATAATGTATCCCATAGATTTGCCTAGTTTTTTTAAACTATATACAAATGAAATCATACTATAAGTACTGTATCATTTTGAATTTCTGAATAATAGAGTATGATGTCTTAATTCATTCTAGATATTGCCAAACCATTTTCCAAACTTTTATACTAATTTACACTTCCATTGGCAGTGTTTGAGAGTATGACATATTATGGACAATATTTCTTCCTTTCATTTACATTGTCAAAAGTGATCATTATATCTATTATGTAACCATAATGTGCTTCTTTATGCTTCGTTCATAGATTCGTTCTAAAATTTAAGAATCCATAAACAGCTTTATTTTATGAGTGTGTAGATACTCTTCACTGCAGAATGATATGGTGTGCTAGGATTGCATTTCCTTCTGTATGGTTTCAGTGTCATTATCTCCTAGAAACAAGATCAAATGGATTCATATTTCAGATTCCATCAGTATAAGATAATAAATTCGCACTACCTTTGAGTGAGATTCATATATACATAGCTACTGATTTTTGTGGTACAGTTTCTGTTTTTCCAAGAGTTCCTGATTGTTCCTTTTCTCCGTGCCTCCATGATATCACATTCTCATTGTTTAATTCCTGCCTTTCTAGCCACTTCTCAGTCTACCTCTTTAATTCTTCTTTACCTAAACATTAATTGTTGGTAGAGATACCCGAGACTGTTTCTTAGGTTAGCAGATTTCCAAACTGTGCTCCCTAAACCCTTAGAATGTTGGACACTCTTTTAGAGAATCTTTAAGATCGAGGTCAAAACTATTTTCATAATAATATGAAGATATTATTTGCCTTTTCCCTTGTTGCTATCTGTACGGATGGCACAAAAGCGATGGTGGATAAATCTGGCCACTCAGCACAAATCAAGCCAATGACACCAAACCATACTAGCAGTCATTGTATTCTTCTGCCACATACTCGTAGTGAAAAAAACAAACATTGCAAGTTTCACCTAAGAATGTCCTTGGTGGAACAGTAAAAATTACTAATGCGATTAAAGCTTAAGCATGTGAGGCTTTTAATATTCTGTGTGATGAAATAGGAAGTATACATAACTCATTCCTGCTGTATATTAAAGTATGATGGTTGTCTTGAAGAAAAGCACTGAGATTGAGTTGTAAGTGGACTAGCTCCTTTTATCATGGAACCCATTTGTACTTGAAAGAACACCTGACACCAGACTAGGTTTATTCATGCTTAGATAATTTGGCAGACATTTTCCTAGAAATGAATGAAGTGAACCTGTCATGTCAATGGAAACAACTGATGATATTTGTTGCCAGTGATAAAATTCAAGCTATCAAGAGAAAATTGGAATTTGGAAAACATGTAACTACAGCATGAGCTCAACAGCTTCCCATGGTTAAAGACTTTTTACTGATGAGATCAGTAGTGATTTCAATAATATATCTTTTGATGTTGTCTAATGAGGGGTGTCAATATTTGGAAGTTCTGAATAACTAAGCCAATTATTTTTTCAAATGACTAAAAACATTACCAAGTCGTACACTGGTAAGACAAAGGGTAAGAAAGACTATTGGCTTTCTTTTTCTGACTTAAAATGTTTTCACTATTATTACATAGTCCTTAAATATGAGCAAACATATTTATTACTATTTAACTGTTTGATTCTAAGACAATAAGCACAAGTGAAAATATATTACTTAGAAAATAATTCAGGGTTTCATGGATATTCTGGATCAGGACTTGGCAAACTATGGCCCATAGGCCAAATCCTGACCACCACCTATTTTTATACAGGTGCAAGCTATGAATGGTTCTTACATTTTTTAGTGGTTAGAAGGACGTATTTTTTGTGGCACATAAAAGCTATATGAAGTTTGAATTTCAGTTCCATAAATAACTTTTATTGGAATACAGCATGCTCATTCGTTTACATATTGTCTGTGGCCGCTTTTGCACCACAAAGGCAGAGTTGAGTCGCTGTGAGAAGAACCATATGTGGTGCTGTCATCACTTTGTACTATTGCTAAAAGGCAAATATCAAGAGAGGGATCTAATAAAATTCCATAAATGTTTTCCAAATGGTGGTGAATATGTTTAATTAAAAGCTTTTGCGTATAAATGCAGTACCTATCTGTATGAAAAGATATTTTCAAAGTTGAAATATATAAAATCTCATTACAGGTCAGCATTAATAGATGAGTATTTGGAACAGATTTTTTTTTTATTTTTTTAAGATTTTATTTATTTATTTGAGAGAGACAGAATGAGACAGAGAGAGCATGAGAGGGAGGAGGGTCAGAGGGAAAAGCAGACCCCTGCTGAGCAGGGAGACCGATGTGGGACTCGATCCTGGGACTCCAGGATCATGAACTGAGCGGGAAGGCAGTCGATTAACCAACTCAGCCACCCAGGTGCCCCGGAACAGATTTTTTTTTTTTTAAGATTTTATTTATTTGAGAGAGAGAGTGAAAGAGCACAAGCAGGGGGAGCAGCAGAAGGAGAGGGAGAAGCAGGCTCCCTGCCCAGCAGGGAGCCCGATGTGGGACTCGATCGCAGGACCTGGGATCATGACCTGAGCCGAAAGCAGATGCCCAACCATCTGAGCCACTCAGGCGCCCTTGGGACAGCTTTTGATGACAGGTCTAGAGTGTTTTCTGACACTAGCCACCAACAATCCATTAGTTCTCTAATTGTCCTACAATTCAATTCAGTTCTGACACTAACTACCCAGAGTTAGTGTCCAACATCACAAGTTAAAGGACTCATTCCCACAAGTCTGCCCTCACTTCAGACATCAGCCACAAGTAGGGTACCCAGGCCATCCACACTTTTGCCCATCCAACTGCAAATCAGTCACCACACCCCCTCCTTAGGTTTGAGAAGTTGCTAGAATGGTTCACAGAACTCAGAGAAACACTTTATTTATGCTTACTAGTTTGTTATAAAGGATACAAATACAACTCAGGAACAGCCAGATGAAAAAAATGCACAGGATAAAGTATGGGGGAGGAGGTACTCAGAGCTTCCATGCCCCCTCTGGGCATGTCACCCTGCCAGCACCTCAGTGTATTTGTAGAAGCTCTCTGAATCCCACCACTTGGGAGTTTCTCTGGAGGTTTCATTACTTAGGCATAATTGATTAAGCCATTGGTCATTGGTGATTAACTCAACTTCCAGCCCTCCCCCCATTGTACTGACTACAATAACAGCCATACAAGCAATGTACACGTTGCCAAGGTAACCTGCAAGACCACTATGTTTATCAGCCAAAACAGGGGAGTCTTTGACCCTTCAGACCTCAACTTGCTCACCAATTTCGGAGGGAGAATGGGAGACATGGGGTGACAGAGGTTCTTCTTGGGGTGTTGAGCTTGGAGGCGTGAAGAGGACTCAAACAGGGAGCAAAAGGACAGGCCTCGCAGGAACAGCAACTGCACAAAAGCGTGCCCCCTCTCCTTGAAGGATTTCTCAGGGCAAGAAGCAAGGACATGACTAGGCCACCAGTCTGGCCGTAGGTCATCTGTAAAAGTAAAAATGTGCATCTAAGCTGGGGCCACACTGCTATGTGGAGCCTTGCTTATCCCTGCAGGCTTTGCACTGAATTGACTCTCTTTCAGGAATTGGAAACATGAGCTTTCTAGCCAGAAAACTAGAAAGCATCTTTATTTTTTTTTAAGATTTTATTTATTTATTTGAGAGAGAGAGAATGAGAGAGAGCACATGAGAGGGGTTAGGGCCAGAGGGAGAAGCAGCCTCCCTGCCAAGCAGGGAGCCCGATTCAGAACTCGATCCAGGGACTCCAGGATCATGAGCTGAGCCGAAGGCAGTTGCTTAACCAACTGAGCCACCCAGGCGCCCTAGAAAGCATCTTTAGAGGCACAAACCAACAATACTTCTGCAGCCAGAACTTCAGATTTTAGAGGAAATGTCTCAATTGCTGCCTTCTGAGCCTGTCCCTGAGAGGGATTTCTTTCCTACCGCTCCTCCTTTGACTAGATGAGTGGCAAAATTGAGTTGCATGAGAATAGAAGTTACAGGAGGCAAGAGCTTCAGTGCCTTGCTTACCAAGAGGATTTGGAGACAGACTGTCCAGCTGTCTTCTTTTTTTTTTTTTTTTTAAGATTTTATTTATTTATTTGACAGAGAGAGAGATAGCGAGAGCAGGAACACAAGCAGGGGGAGTGGGAGAGGGAGAAGCAGGCTTCCTGCCGAGCAGGGAGCCCGATGCGGGGCTCGATCCCAGTACCCTGGGATCAAAGACTGAGCCACCCAGGTGCCCCCAGCTGTCTTCTATTAAGCTAGATAGTGAAATGATTTACAAAACTAAAATAATGCACTATTCACTAAAAAAAAAAATTTTGTATTGAAAAAGTTATTTTTCATTAAAAAAGTGTTATTTGCATTAACATTTGTGGGTAAGCAAGGTAGAATGAGATCATACTGGAATAGAGTGGGCCCATTTCCAGTAACTGGTATCCTTATAAGAAGAAGGAAATTTGGATGCAGATACAGAAATGAGAATGCCACATGAAGGAAGCAGAGATGCTTTCACAAGCCGAGGGGCAGCAAGGATTCTCCTTCCACCAGGAGAGGGGCGTGGAATAGCTCCTTCCCTAGAGACTTCAGAAGAGACACGGCCTTGTAGACACCTTAATTTTGGACTTCTAGCCTCCAGAACTGCGAGAGAATTCCTTTTGTTTAAAGTCACCAGTTTGTGGTGCTTCTTTACCAGCAGCCCTAGGAATCTAATACAGCATGTAATGGGTTTATTATTATTGTTAAGTTAAAAGTTTAAAAATACTAAATTTTAATTTAATGTGTTAATATTGATAAATATAATACTCATAAACAAAAGCTCTTTAGGGTCGGGGTGCCTGGGTGGCTCAGTCATTAAGCATCTGCCTTCAGAGTGGGTCGTGGTCTCAGGGTCCTGGGATCGAGCCCCGCATCGGGCTCCCTGTTCAACAGGAAGCCTACTTCTCCCTCTCCCACTCCCCCTGCTTGTGTTCCCTCTCTTGCTGTGTCTCTCTCTGTCAAATAAATAAATTAAAAAATATATATCTTTAAAAAAAAAGGTCTTCAAGTTTTAAAAGTACAAACAGTTCTGAGACCAAAAAGTTTGAGAAATACTGTCCTATGTCCTTTTCCTTCCCTAGACTCCTCAAAATCTTAACTATGCCTGTATTTCATCTACCATATAAACACCAGTGATTGCAAGTTTTTTGTTTTTTTTTTAAGGCTTTATTTATTTGAGATAGAGAGTGGGAGCACGAGCTCGGAGACAGAGAAGCACGCTCCCCACTGAGCAGGGAGCCCGATGCGGGGCTCAATCCCAGGACCCCGGGATCTGACCTGAGCCGAAGGCAGCCGCTTAACCAATTGAGCCACCCAGGTGCCCCAACAAGTAATTTATTTACTTATGATTAGTATTTGTTCTTTAACTAATGAGCTGTCTGCTTCACATATTTCAGGATTGCTCTATTATCAAAATCCTTTACCAGTCTCAAAATTCTTTCAATTCCTTGGGAGTACAAAGAACATTCTCAGGGTCATAACATTTTCCTTTGTACATATGTATCTTTTTGCTAAGATTTTTCTTAGTATTATATACTGCTATGCAACCAATTCTGCAAGTTTCTTTTTTTTAATCTTAAAATATTAGATTGGTTTGTCCTGGTTTTAGGGAAGCTTTTTAAAAACTAATACATCAGTTTATTTCTCTATTTTATTCACTTTCCAATATGTCTGAGTTTTACCTGCTTTAGAAGACAGGTGGCTGAAAACAGGGCAGATGAGCTATATTGTGGGAAAAGGCCTTGCCACCTTTTTATAGGAGGAATATTTATCAAAATTCCAGACGGGATGCTAAAATAATAAATACTTGAAGATGTGTTACATCTGCAACATTCAAAGTATACTTTCCAGTTTGGCAAATGATTTGGCACTGAAGAAATATTTAGGTATTTTAGACTAGTCATCACACTCCTAGAAATTTATCATAAGCCATTAAACACAAAGAAAACAAAAATGACAGCATTTGTCTTTTTTATGTTTGTTTGAAATAACACATGCTGGGCACCTGGGTGGCTCAGTTGGTTAAGCATCTGCCTTCGGCTCAGGTCATGATCCCGGGGTCTTAGGATTGAGCCCCACAATCAGGCTCCCTGCTCAGCGGGGAGTCTGCCTCTCCCTCTCCCTCTGCTACTCCCCCTCCTTGTGCTCTCTCTCTCAAATAAATAAATAAATAAATAAATAAGTAAATAAATAAATAAATAAATAAATAAAAAGAACACATACTATGGTAAAATTTTTTACCAATAAGGTCATTGATTGCTAAGTTTAATTTGTTTTTCCTTCTATTCTCACTCCCCTGATACTCTCTAGCCTTCCAATTTTTTTCTATGCATATTTACATATCCATTTTCCATACTGTATATGATTTCAATTAATAACTCTTTGATATCTTTATATATCAGTGTAAAGGTAAAACTACTGATAAAAAGCTGAAGATTTCTAGTCCCTACTAAGTGGCTTTGAATATCTAAGTTCTTACCTGATTTTTTTCTGTGAGGTGAGCTCATATAGACCCACATCCAGATAGAAGTACCAAAGTATTCTTTTTTTTTAAGTACCAAAACACTCTAAGTAAGAATAATTTGTTCTCGGGGTGCCTGGGTGGCTCAGATGGTTAAGCATCTGCCTTCGGCTCAGGTCATGATCTCCAGGTCCTGGGATCAAGGCCCACATCGGGCTCCCTGCTCAGCTGGAAGTCTGCTTCTCCCTCTCCCTTTGCCAGTTGGATCATTTAGCAGTTGGCAAATGGTGGGGTGCCTGGCTGGCTCAGTCAGCAGAGCATGCAACTCTTGATTTCATGGTCCTGAGTTCAAGGCCCATGTTATGCGTGGAGCCTACTTAAAAAAAAATTTGACAAATGGTTACTGTTGATAAGTAATTCAAAACCATACAAATTTTGTCCACTAACAGTATCTTTTTTAATGACTCACAAAATTTTTATATTGTGAAATTATATTTTATAATGGAATTAACATCAATCTATTACTTGTGTTGCAGCACTTGGAGTTTCATGGGAATGAATGATATTCATGGTAAATATATAGGTTTCTAAAAGAAAAGCAAACCTGAAGGCATCACAATTCTGGACTTCAAGTTGTATTACAAAGCGGTACTGATCAAGACAGTATGGTATTGGTGCAAACACAGACACATAGATCAATGGAACAGAACAGAAAACCCAGAAATGAACCCACAACTATATAGTCAATTAATCTTCCACAAAGCAGGAAAGAAATAAAATAGGAAAAAGACAGTCTCTTCGACAAATGGTGTTGGGAGAAGATATTCGCAAAAGACATATAATAATAAAGCGTTAGTATCCAAAATATATAAAGAACTAATAAATCTCAACACCCCAAAACCAATCCAATTTAAAAATGGGCCAAACACATGAATAGACATTTTTCCAAAGAAGACACACAAATGGCCAACAGACACATGAAAAGATACTCAAAATCCCTGATCATCAGGGAAATACGAATCAAAACTACAATGAGATATCACCTTATACTTATCAGAGTGGCTATAATCAACAATACAAGAAACAACAGGTGTTGGCAAGGAATTGGAAAGGGGAAGCCTCTTGCACTGCTGGTGGGAATGCAAACTGGGGCAGCCACTCTGGAAACAGTATGGAAGTTCCTCAAAAAGTTAAAATAGAACTACCTTAGAACCAGGCAATTGCACTACTAGGTATTTACCCAAAGAATACAAAAATACTGGGGCTCCTGGGTGGCTCAGTCGTTAAGCATCTGCCTTCGGCTCAGGTCATGATCCCAGGGTCCTGGGATCGAGCCCCACGTCGGGCTCCCTGCTCAGTGGGGAGTCTGCTTCTCCCTCTCCCACTCCCCCCACTTGTGTTCCCTCTCTTGCTGTGTCTCTCTCTGTCAAATAAATAAATAAAATCTTAAAATAAATAAATTCTGTTTAAAAAAAAAGAATACAAAAATACTAATTCAAAGGAATACATGTATCCCAATGTCTATAGCAGCACTGTCTACAATAGCCAAGATATGGCAGCAGCCCAAGTGTCCATTGATTGTTGAATGGATAAAGAAGAAAAGTTGTGGGGTGTGTGTGTATACACACACATAGAGAGAGAGAGAGAGTGGAACATTATTCAGCCACAAAAAAAGATGAAATCTGGCCATTTGCAACAACATGGATAGAGCTAGAATGTATTATGCTACGTGAAATAAGTCAGAGAGGGACAAATACCATATTTCACTCATGTGGAATTTAAGAAACAAAACAAATGAGCAAAGGGGTAAAAAAAAAAAAAAAAAAGAGGGAGTCAAACCAAGAAACAGACTCTTAGCTATAAAGAACAAACTGATAGTTACCAGAGGGGAGGTGGATGGGGGGATGGATAAATTAGGTGATGGGGATTAAGGAGGGCACTAGCTGTGATTAGCACTGGGTGTTGTATGAAAGTGTTGAATCATTATATTGTACACCTGAAACTAATATTACACTGTATGTTAACTAACTGGAATTTAAATAAAACCTGAGCTTGGGTGGCTCAGTCAGTTAAGCATCTGACTCTTGATCTCAGCTCGGGTCTTGATCTCAGGGTTGTGAGTTAAAAAAAAAAAAGAAAAGGGCCCCTGGGTGGCTCAGTGTTAAGCGTCTGCCTTGGGCTCAGGTCATGGTCCCAGGGTCCTGGGTTCAAGTCACGCATTAGGCTCCCTGCTCCGCAGGAAGCCTGCTTCTCCCTCTCCCACTCCCCCTGCTTGTGTTCCCTCTCTCGCTGTGTGTCTCTCTGTCAAATAAATAAATAAAATCTTTAAAAAAAAAAGAAAGAAAGAAAGAAAAGAAATCAAGATCTGTGCACTAGATGTGATACTTGTTACTGGTGTATCATTGATTCCAGGCCCTCTCAGCTAACAGACAAAATATATGTATAAATATGTGTATATTTATATACATAAAAAATATGGGTTTCTAGACATTTTCCATAACTTCCTGTTTCTTGGTTGGTTATTTGCTGATATAATCTTACCTTTTCACCTGAAATTTTTATGTTTAACCTTTCTAAAAGATCTTAGGAAATCTTTTTTTTTTTTTTAAAGATTTTATTTATTTATTTGACAGAGAGAGACACAGCAAGAGAGGGAACACAAGCAGGGGGAGTGGGAGAGGGAGAAGCAGGCTTCCCGCCGAGCAAGGAGCTCGATGCGGGACTCGATCCCAGGACCCTGGGATCATGACCTGAGCCGAAGGCAGACGTTTAACGACTGAGCCACCCAGGCGCCCTGATCTTAGGAAATCTTAAAGGAAATTTTTCTTAGCCATTATTGTTCGATGATAGGGTGAAAACCCATATTTAAGAATTTCCTTTTGTTTTGAACAATTTAGAAATTTTAGTTTGTCATTTGCCAGTTAAAATCTAAGTGAAAAATACAGGAAGATCAGATATAGGTCTTTAGTCAA
Source organism: Neomonachus schauinslandi (assembly GCF_002201575.2). NCBI lineage: Eukaryota > Metazoa > Chordata > Mammalia > Carnivora > Phocidae > Neomonachus > Neomonachus schauinslandi. Next base: position 96,021,438 of record NC_058404.1, read on the forward strand.
TTGAGAAAAAAAATATAAGGTGAAATCATACTACTTTAGAGTATCTCTTTAAATGTGTACAATTAAGGGCGCCTGGGTGGCTCAGTCGTTAAGCGTCTGCCTTCGGCTCAGGTCATGGTCCCAGGGTCCTGGGATAGAGCCCTGCGTTGGACTCCCTGCTCGGCGGGAAGCCTGCCTCTTCCTCTCCCACTTGTGTTCCCTCTCTCGCTGTCTCTCTCTGTCAAATAAATAAAATCTTTAAAAAAAAAATGTGTACGATTAGATGTTACTTTGAGAGTTTTATCCGAGGACAGTAGTATTTAATTTAAAAACCTCAGTAAAAGTATGGGTATTTACTGTGAAAGGATATTACTATACTTTAACTGGACACTTGGAAAAATAAATATTTCATAGAAGGCTACATATTATGTTGACATCTATGTCTTAAGAAGATAGACTACCTATGGGGTGCCTGGGTGGCTCAGTCGGTTAAGTGGCTGCCTTTGGCTCAGGTCATGATCCTGGGATCCTGGGATCGAGTCCTGCATTGGTGCTCCCTGCTCAGCAGAGAGCCTGCTTCTCCCTCTCCCTCTGCTTGCTGTTCCCCCGCTTGTGCTCTCTCTCTCTAGCTCTCTGATAAATAAATAAAATCTTTAAAAAAAAAAGAGAGAGACTACTTAGAACATTTAATGCCTAATTAAAAAAATACAATTCCAAGACTGAAAATTCAGTAATAAAATTATAAAAATACTCCTATTTTCTTGTTTAACAATGTTCAAACAATACAAAGTTTTCAATCAGGAAAATTAGTCAATTATGAAATCTTTTGGTTTTACAATAAGTTTTGAAATGTTTCTTTCCTATTTAAGGAATTTGTTCTGTTATCCCTTTACTGAATCAATAGTTTCTTCTCTCCTGGATCATTCTCATCAATATAGACAAACTTTAATGTTTACCATAAAACAAAATTTAATTTGAAACCATTTCTCCATCTAGTCATACTGGCCTTTCTTGCAGAGTTTCCCAAGCAAGGTTACAGTTCTCTGCTATCTTTACATTCTGGCCCCTCCTTATCGAGAAATTTCTCGATATTGCATTTATTACTCTTTTCTAAAATTGTGCTAGGTTAACCATTTTTTGAATGTACAGTTCAGTGGCATCATGTGCATTCACATTGTTCAACCATCACCACCATCTGTTTCCAGAAATTTTTTAACTTCCTAAACAAACTCTGTACCCATCAAACAAACCTCCTGTTCCCCCACTATTCTCAGCCCTTGGCAACCAACATTCTACCTGTCTCTGAATTTGACTTCTCTAGATACTTCATAGTAGTGGAATGATACATCATTTTCTCTTTGCATCTGGATTATTTCACTTAGCTTTTTTCTAAGGTTCATCCACGTTGCAGCATGTGTCAGAATTTCATTCCTTTTTCTTTCTTTCTTTTTTTTTTTTTTTAAGATTTTATTTATTTGAGATAGAGAGTGAGTGGAGGGGAGAGGAAGAGAGAATCTGGAGCAAACTCTGAACTGAGCACAGAGCCTGACGCCAGGCTTGATCCCACAACTGCAAGATCATGACCTGAGCCGAAACCAAGAGTCTGACACAACCAACTGAGCCACGCAGGTGCCCCAGAATTTCATTCCTTTCTAAGGCTGAATCATATTTCATTATATACAGGTACCATATTTTCTTTATTCATTCATCTGTCAATGAACATTTGGGTTATTTCCACTTTTTGGCTCTTGCGAATAATGCTACTATGAACATTGATGTATAAGTATCTGAGTTCCTGCTCTCAGTGATTTTGGGTAGATACTTAGAAGAAGAATTGGTGAATCATATGATAATTCAATGTTTAATTTTTTGAGGAACTGCTATACTCTTTTCCATAGTGGCTGTACCATTTTATATTCATACCATAAACACATAAGGATTCCAGTTTCTCCACAACCTCCCCAACAGTTGTTATTTGCCATTTTTTGTTAATAGCCATCCTAATGGAAGTGAAATGGTATCTCATTGTGGTTTTGATTTGCATTCCCCTGGTGATCTTTTCATGTATTTATTGGCCATTTGCATCTCCCCTTTGGAGAAAGGTCTATTCCAGTCCTTTGCTCTTTTTTTTTTTTTTTTTAATTTTATTTATTTGCGAGAGAGAGAATGAGAGACAGAGAGCATGAGAGGGAGGAGGGTCAGAGGGAGAAGCAGACTCCCCGCCGAGCAGGGAGCCCGATGTGGGACTCGATCCCGGGGACTCCAGGATCATGACCCGAGCTGAAGGCAGTCGCCTAACCAACTGAGCCACCCAGGCGCCCAGCCCTCTTTCATCTTTTAATTACTTACATTGGGACCACCCAGAATAATGCAGGGTAACCTTCTGATTTGATTTGATTTTTTTTAAAGATTTTATTTATTTATTTGAGAGAGAGAGAGAATGAGAGACAGAGCACATGAGAGGGGGGAGGGTCAGAGGGAGAAGCAGACTCCCTGCTGAGCAGGAAGCCTGATGCGGGACTCGATCCCGGGACTCCAGGATCATGACCTGAGCCGAAGGCAGTCGCTTAACCGACTGAGCCACCCAGGCGCCCCCTTTGCTCATTTTTTAATTGGGTTGTTTTCTGTTGAGTTGTAGTTCTTTAAATATTCTGGATATTAATCCCTTATCAGGTATATGATTTGTAAATTTCTTCTCCCATTCTGGTTGCCTTTCAGTCTTGCTAGTGTTCTTTGATGCCCAAAAGTTTTTAAATTCGATGAAGTCCAATTTTTCTTTTGTTGCCTGTGCTCTTGATGTCATGTACAAAAAATCATTGCCAAATTCAATGTCCTGAAGCTTTCTCCCTGTGTTTTCTCCTAAGACTTCTATAGTTTTAGCTCTTACAGTTAGGTTTTGACCCATTTTGAGTTAATTTTTTGTATATTGTGTCAAGGGTCCAACTTCATTCTTTTACAACTGGATATCTAGTTATCCCAGTACCATCTGTTGAAAAGACTGCTCCTGGGAGTTCTTATCTGTAACTTTGAATGCTAAAAGACAGTAGAGTGATACTCCAAGTTCTAAAGGATATGTCTTTACTGTGGAGGTCAGTACTCCACCAAACTATCAATCAAAAGTGAGAAGAGATAGAAAACCCAGAAATGGACCCACAACTATGTGGTTAAGTAATCTTCAACAAAGCAGGAAAGAATATCCAATGGAAAAAAGAGTCTCTTCAACAAATAGTGTTGGGAACACTGAACAGCCACATGCAGAAGAATGAAACTGGACCACTTTCTTACACCAAAAGACAAAAATATATTCAAAATGGATGAAAGACCTAAATGTAAGAAGGCAGCCTTCAAAATCCTAGAGAAGAACACAGGCAGCAACCTCTTTGACCTCAGCTGTAGCAACTTCTTACACGTCACTGGAGGCAAGGGAAACAAAAGCAAAAATGAACTATTGGGACTTCATCAAGATAAAAAGCTTCTGCACAGCAAAGGAAATAATCGATAAAACTAAAAGGCAGCCATAGAATGGGAGCAAATATTTGCAAATGACATATCCAATAAAGGGTTGGTATCCAAAAATCTATAAGGAACTTATCAATCTCAACACCCAAAAAAACAAATAATCCAGTTAAGAAATGGGCAGAAGACATGAGTAGACATTTTTCCAAAGAAGACATCCAACAAACACTTGAAAGAAAAGATGCTCAATATCACTCAACATCAGGGAAATACAGATCAAAACCATGATGAGATACCACCTCACACTTGTCAGAACAGCTAAAATTAATGACCCAAACAACAGGTGTTGGAGGGTGCAGAGAAAGGGGAACCCTCTTACACTGTTGGTGGGAATGCAAACTGGTGCAGCCACTCGGAAAACAGTATGGAGGTTCCTCAAAATGTTACAAATAAAACTACCGTGGGCGCCTGGGTGGCTCAGATGGTTAAGCGTCTGCCTTCGGCTCAGGTCATGATCTCAGGGTCCTGGGATCGAGTCCCGCATCGGGCTCCCTGCTCCTTGGGAGCCTGTTTCTCCCTCTGCCTTTCTCCCTCTGCCTTTCTCTCTCGCTCTGTCTCTCATGAATAAAAAAATAAATAAATAAAAAAAAAAAAATAAAACTACCGTATGATTCGTGATTGCACTCCTAGGTATTTACCCATAGGATACAAAGATACTGATTTGAAGAGGTACATGCACCCTGATGTTTACAGTGGCATTATCAACAATAGCCAAACTGGAAAAAGCTCAAATGTCCATCAACTGATGAATGGATAAAGAAGATGTGGTATGTATATACAATGGAATATTACTCAGTTATCAAAAAGAATGAAATCTTGCCAATTTCAACAACATGGATGGAGCTAGAGCATATTATGCTAAGTGAAATAAGTCAATCAGAGAAAGACAAATACCATATGATTTCACTCATATGTGGAATTTAAGAAACAAAATAAATGAACATATGGGGTGGGGAGAGAGAGGGAAATAAACCATAAGAGACTCCTAATGATAGAGAACACACTGAGGGTTATTGGAGGGAGGTGGGTGGGGGATGGGCTAGATGGTGATGGGTATTAAGGAGGGCACTTGTTATGATGAGCACTGGGTGTTGTATGTAAGTGATGAATCACTGAATTCTACTCCTGAAACCAGTATTGCACTATATTTTAACTAACTAGAATTTAAATAAAAATTTGGGGGAAAAAAGTGAGAAGAGAAGAATTCTCAAATATATAAGCTTCAAAACCTCCTATTACTCCTTTCTCAAGAAGCTGCCAGAGGATGTGCTGCTTCTAAACTACGAAGAAAACCAAGAAAAAGGAAAACAGAGAAACCAGAAAACAGGACAGTCAACACAAGAGAAGAACTACTAGTACTAGAGGAAAGAAGGCTGGAGAGAATTGGGAGAGGTAGGTCACCAGGGTTAAAAGTGGAACTTATATGTTATTTGAAAATCCGGCAAAATCATTCTTACAGTAGCTTGGCTGATCTCTTTACAGAATTTGGAAAAAAGTAAAGTTTTAAGTGCATAGGTAAAGAAGCAAAGCAATTCACTACAGGAAAACAAAGTAGAATTGTAATAAAATATGCTTAGCTCAGCAGTGAACAGTATTTACTTAGTCATAGTCAAATATTATATACTCATTTAACCAAAAATTGTGATATAATTTCATCCTGAAGGAAAAACTGTCGTTTGTAGCTTACAAGGAATATATTCTCAAATACGGTAACAATATCAGTGTCTACAATTGATGTCAAGTGTAAGCACATTATTTAGAATTATGGAGGTAAATAGAAGAATCAGCTAAAATTATAGAAAGGCTACATTTAATGAGGACTGGGACTAGGGACAGATGGTAAGGTAGAAGGAGCCTTATGGGACTTTTTATTAAAAAAAGTGAGTATGGCCCAGTGGGTAAGAGCATAGCCTGTGGAACTAGACTGCCTGGCTTTGAGTCCCATTTAAAATTGTTTCTACCCCATAGGGATGGTTGTGAAGAATAAATGTATAATGTTAAAAGTGTGCTGGATGCATGGCATGTTCTATATGTTGGCTAATAGTTGTAGTAATACTAATTATTTAAATGTTGTGCAGATATTACATTATTAACCTTTTTTGTTTAAGTAGGCTCTGTGCCCAGCGTGGAGCCCAATGCTTGACGCAAACTCACGACCGTGAGATCAAGACCTGAGGGGAGATCAAGAGTCAGACACCTAGGGGCGCCTGGGTGGCTCAGACGGTTGGGCGTCTGCCTTCAGCTCAGGTCATGATCCCAGCGTCCTGGGATCGAGCCCCACATTGGGCTCCCTGCTCAGTTGGTGGCTTGCTTCTCCCTCTCCTACTCCCCCTGCTTGTGTTCCCTCTCTCTCTGTCTCTATGTCAAATCAATTAAAAAAAAAAAAAAAAGTCAGACACCTAACTGATTGAGCCACCCAGGCACCCCTTACATTGTTAACTTTTAAAACATGGTTTTTGTAAAGGATATTGAAGTCACTCTGAGAAAAGATAACGAAATCTTGAACTAAGACTATGGTAGTGGGTTTGGAAAGGAGCAGATTATTGACATATTTGGGAAATAATAAGACTGGGTCATTATGAGAGGAGAGTATAAGGGTCAAGGATGTTCCTTTTGTTTGTTTGTTTGAGTAACTGGATAGATGGTGGCTACCAAAACCCAAAAATATGAATAACGAAGAATGGATTGGGGGAAGCTTGGGAAATTCCTGGGTGACAGGGATAATGAGTTTGATTTGGGGTATTTTGAGTTTTCAGATACCTTTAAGTTGACTTTAGAGGTTATTGAATCAAGATATTGATGGAAGTTAAGTCAGCAAAGTTAACCTTAGAAGACAAAGTGTAGCTCTCTGGTGTGCATCTCTGTTCTAAAAGTTGAGTTAATGAGTGTTGAAGAAATTGAGGAATTTATTTAGTGATATAGCAAATGTTAGGACTGATATGATTCCAATAAAAGTTGGGATGAAGAACACATTGGGATGCTTAAAACACATAGGGGTATTGTGTCCAGTGGTAGAACTGAGAAGAGTAAGACTTTTCCATCAATTTCAAAGAACTGTTTAAAAATCAGTTTATGGGGGCACCTGGGTGGCTCAGTTGGTTAAGCATCTGCCTTGGGCTCATGTCATGATCCCAGGGTCCTGGGATCAAGCCCTGCTTCGGGCTCCCTGCTCAGCGGGGAGTCTGCTTCTCCCTCTCCCTCTGCCTGCTTCTCTCCCTGCTTATGCTCTCTCTCTCTCTCTGTCAAATAAATAAAAATCTTCAAAAAATAAAAAATAAAAAAAATAAAAATCAGTTTATGTAGGGAATGCCTGGGTGGCTCAGCTGGTTGAGTGTCCAACTCTTGATCTTTACTCAGGTCTTGATCTCAAGGTTGTGAGTTCAAGCCCCGAGTTTGGTTCTGTGTTAGGTGCAGAGCCTATTTAAAAAAAAAAAAAAAAATCAGGGGCACCTGGGTGGCTCAGTGGTGGCTCAATTGGTTAAGCGTCTGCCTTCTGCTCAGGTCATGATCCCAGAGTGCCAGGATCAAGCCCCTCATCGGGCTCCCTGCTCAGCGGGGAGTCTGCTTCTCTCTCTGCCCTTCACCCTGTTTGTGCTCTCCCTCTCTTCTCTCTTTCTCAAATAAATAAATAAAATCTTAAAAAAAAATCAGTTTATGTAGGGTGTTAAAAAGTTTGGGAGGGCGCCTGGGTGGCTCAGTTGGTTAAGCGACTGCCTTCGGCTCAGGTCATGATCCCGGAGTCCCTGGATCGAGTCCCGCATCGGGCTCCCTGCTCAGCAGGGGGTCTGCTTCTCCCTCTGCCCTCTTCCCTCTCGTGCTCTCTGTCTCTCATTCTCTCTCAAATAAATAAATAAATCTTAAAAAAAAAAAAAAGTTTGGGAAATAGTGGTGATGGTTGCACAACATTGTGAATGTAATGTCTCTGATTTGCTCATTTAAAAGTGGTTAAAATTGCAAGTTTTATGTTTTATAGTTTTACCACAATTTAAAAAATTAATAATGTAATATACTCAAAACTCTAATTTCATATACTTTATTTTTTTAAAAAGATTTTATTTATTTGACAGAGAGAGACACAGTGAGAGAGGGAACACAAGCAGGGGGAGTGGGAGAGGGAGAAGCAGGCTTCCCACTGAGCAGGGAGCCCGATGCAGGACTCGATCCCAGGACCCTGGGATCATGACCTGAGCCAAAGGCAGACGCTAACGACTGAGCCACCCAGGCGCCCCTAATATCATATACTTTAAATCAATGAATTGTATGATGTCTAAATTATATTTGAATATAATTCAAATATATGACTCTTAAAAAATCAGTCTATGTATAGAGCTAAGCCAGAAATTTCTGTAGAAGTCAAGTTAAAGGGAACTGGTCTAGTCCCTTGAAAACTGTCTTAAGCATCCTATTGGACTGCTTTGTCTCTGGTACTCAGTAAATATTTTTTAAGTGAATCAATAAACAAATGAACGAATAAGTGGACTTAAATGCAATATATGTAAATCTGTCTATCTGGTGTCTGGCTATGAGGTTGCAAGTTTGGGTTTGCGAATGTGATAATCACTGTGGTCCCTGTCCTCTTAAAATATAGTCATAACTCTCATATACCATTCTTTGTTTTACAAATTTGTTTTTACAAATACTCTTAAAAAGAAACGTGCATTTGGTGAATCTTTTCCTTGTCTATTCTGATGAATTCAGTCCAAGGAGAGACGTGATTGCCTACCTTCTGATATGAAAACCTGAAGACCTGGTAGGTGTCACGACACAAAGAAGATTACTAGACTAGCCCCCAGAATCTCCATTCATTTTGGAGATACGAAAGAGTGAATTAAAGACATGACCCTAAAGCAGAAATAAGAGCAAACCCCAGAGAGTCCTGATGATACAGTTCTGCAAGCGACAGCAAACCTATCTCTTCTCAAGGTAGATTTTATTACTTAAAAGGGCTTCCCATTACAGCTCTCAAATTACCAATTTATTTTCTCCTACTTTATAATCTAAGACAACATTGGTATAAAATGACATTTAGAAAGAAGCCAGTGAAGTAATAAGTGTACAAACATATTTATAGTTCCAAGTAAAAAATAAATTTGCATTGCATATTATCACTGTCTATCAATTAGCCAATTGTTTTTTGAGGAGTTGTTGATGTGGGAAACAAAGGCAGAAGAAAAATTAGTAAATTTCCTTACCATCTACAGCCCCAATTGACAAGTTCTTAAAACAGGCAGAGTGACATTCCTGTAGGGACTCAACTGCCTCAATGCTGCTACTTGGCTAAGGGCAAGAGACAGTCTTAGCCCTACCCCCAGGATCCTGTAAGTCTCCTTTAACATATAAAAATTCCTTTGGAAACTTCCTTTATCTCTACCCACCCCCCCTCCCCCAAGATACATGTTAGCAATCATCCCCCAAGCATGACCCACGGATACACATCTGAAGGGTCTCATTACTGAATTTTTACTAAACAGTAAGAAATGACCTTTCCTAACGATAGCAAGCCCCCTCAGGATCCTGGAAACCTTGTTTCCAAAATACCTGGGAGGCTTACACTATCCCTAACCCCCTCCCAACTTGAAAGTCTATAATGGGCCGCTCCTCATGACCCCAGTGCAGCTCTTTCTGCCCACAGGTCCTGTCCCTGTGCTTTAATAAAACCACCTTTTTGCAACAGACATCTCAAGAATTCTTTCTTGGCCATTGGCTTTGAACCCTAGGGTCTTTCCTACGTCATTGTGACTTGGGGAAAGGATGCTTAGCAGGTGAAATTGTTGGTGTAGGTTTACAGTTGAACTTGAGTAAAAACTCAGCAGGATCAGTAATTGTCTTCTGCCTGAGTGTAAGGACTTAAAGTCAGATGTCATCTACAGGGCAAGGGAAATGGATCAAAGGTTTGAGTTGGTAACAAGTGTCTCTAAAACATACAATAATAAAGGCAACTACTTTGTTGACTGAGATGGATGGAAAAGTCGAGGAGTAACTGCTCTGGAAGTGAAAGGAATGATTTCTAAAGACATGCTTTAACTTTTCAAAGAGCCATCACATGTGCATTTTTAAAAGCAATTTCAGAAGGTTAAGAAGGGAAGATGTAATCTTTATGGTTGAAGAAAATACAGGGAAGAGGTTAGCATTTCTTTGCTCATACTTGTCTCTGCTTTAAGTTGCCAAGATGAGTTAACGTCTAAGATTTAAAGAAGCTCCGCTGCACTTAAGTGCCCAAATCCACCCCCAGCTAATCCTACTCTTTCTAACACATGTGTACCCATAACGAAAGAGCAGAAGCAGAAGGAACACAGGCCCTCTTGGCTACTTGAATACTTCTGAGGTGCTGGTAACACCCAGAATATCAGGAATTCCTTTCCAAAATCTACGTTGTTTTACCGACTTTACATCCATTCTTTCCTTCAACAGCTAGTCTTCTTCCCTTGAGTCCTTCAGAGCACGTGGTTCTTAAACCTAGCTGCACAGTAGAATTACCTATGGAGCTTTAAAAATACCAACTGCAAGCCAATTGAATTTGAATCTCTAGGGTAAGAGATTCAGCATAGGTTAAGAACAGCCACTTACCTAGGCTTCTAAAACTCCCCAGGTGATTCTATTATGTTCCAGGCCTGAGATCTGATTAGAGCCATGGCTCTTTGGGGTTAAGTATAACCCCTGGACAGACAGTAACAGCATCCTAGGAAACTTGTTAGAAATACAAATTCACGAGCCCTGCCCCACTTACTGAATCAGATAGGGTAGTGGGGTCTAGAAATCTGTTGTAACAAAGTTCCAGGTGATTTCAATGCAAGCTAAAATATGAGTACCACTGATTCTAAGTGGGTGTTTTTGAAATTTTAATGTGTAGTTGAATTATCTTATTCAAATGCAAATTATGACTCAGTAAGGTTGGGATGGTGCTTGAGATTCTAAATTTCTAACAAGCTCTCAGAGGATGCTGCCAGTCTACTGACCACACTTTGAATAGCAAAGTGCTAGGATACAACTTTATTTCTATGGAATTATCCAGTACATTATATAGGAAAACAGTTACACCTCAGTTAGTCACGGGTTTATATAAAGAATAGACTTTTCATGGTAAGTTTACCTTTTTTTTTTAATTAACACAATCTGGTGAATCTGCACATTAGCTCCTTTGGTCCTGAGGAAAATCTTTCTGGGTTTTGGTCCAAAATTTTCTAGTGTTTTCAAAGTTCTTCATGAAATCATTGGCTTCCTAGGATTCTGCTTATAAGAATATTCCTAGGGCGCCTGGGTGGCTCAGTTGGTTAAGCGACTGCCTTGGGCTCAGGTCATGATCCTGGAGTCCCTGGATCGAGTCCCGCGTCGGGCTCCCTGCTCGGCGGGGAGTCTGCTTCTCCCCCTGATCCTCCCCACTCTCATTCTCTCTCTAACTCATTCTCTCTCTCAAATAAATAAATAAAATCTTAAAAAAAAAAAAAGTTATTCTACTCCTGCAAAAACGGTCCAAATGGTACCTCTATTCCCTTTGTCTCACTTGCCAAAATCTTTCATTTCCAAACCCAGTTTCTATAGCGGCCTCTATCCAGCATCCCCATTCTCAGTCCTATAGTTATCTCTAGATTTTAATTGCTTATAACATTTACTAGCAAAAATCTAATTATATCCAAGAATTATATCTAATTATACAACATTCAGATAAGTATGGTCTGTTAGAATGCTAGTTTCCCTGGGATCACTCATATTTGGGGGAGAAATCTGGCTCTTGTTGCAGATACTGAATACTATTCTGCTAGAGCCTCCCTTCTTTCTGCCTTACCTTGTTTGGTTTATAATAGAACTAAGGAAGAACACACACTCAATTCAAGTTTGGATACATTAATCAAATGTGACACGTGTATTCTGTATTTAGAATAAATCTTCTTGAATATATGAAATAATTAACTTTTTATATAGACTTTTATTGTGAAGTATAAAATATCTGGAAATGATTTTAAAACTTTTCAGTTACAGTGTTAATTAAATAATCTTTATGAGAGAAAACACCACATTAAAAAATTACATTCATAACAAACAATCTAAAATTCATTCATATGTTAAAATAATTAATAGTAATTACAACATTAGCAAATCATGAAATTCAGAAACTTTTGTAACCACAGATCTAAATCAGGGGTCTCAAACTCAGATGTGTTCAGGGCTAAGAAGGAAACACAAAGTAGTGAAGTAGCCTGATAAAAAAGGGAGTCTATCAGACTGTGGCAAACTAGGGAATGCATGCCCAGTCAAAAGACTTCAAATTCAGTTTTGAAATATTATGTACACTGAATAAACAGCTGTGGGCCAAGCTGGCCTGTATTGACTGCCAGTTTGCAGCTCTGGCCTAAATGAATTTTTAGCAGTTTATGTACGCAATTCTCAAAATGGCAGACAGCACTTTTTAAAATACATATGTTGTCACTTTATATATATAACTATTATATATATATATAACACTTATGTATATAGCTATTAGTGTTATATATGTAACATATATACCTTACACATTATATATATATATACATAATGTTATATATATGTGTATATATAGATATATAGATATATATAGAAAGCTTGAGTCACTATTTTGGGATAAGTGGATATAAAAACTTTAAGAAAAGGTATTTCGCACCTTGAATTAATCAATTTAGGAAGTTGCGTGGATAATATTCTTAAAAACATCTGGTTAAGAGATGAAATTTTTAAAATACTTCCTTTCACATTTATTTGGGAAAAACTAGTTATGCCTAAAGGTTAATTAAAATGAAATGAAATTTCATTCTTTTACCAACAGAAAGTCATATGCCACAGTACATTATTGCTTAGTAAGAAATATTTAGGTAAAAAATAAATATTGGTTTTACTAAGGTATAATTCAGAAAGCATTCAATCATATTGCCTCATTACATACTAAGAAAATACTTGTAATTCATTTGACAATAAGTCTTACTTTATCTTTAAAGGGTATTTTGTTTAAGAATTTTAATACATTTTATACTTTCAGTTAAAAGTAAAGGTTCTAGTCTGAAGATATAAAATTGCTATAGGCCAAGTGGCTGTAACCAAATAGGTCTGGTTTGCTATGCCAAAGCAGTTTTACAGAATTTACAATTTTGTATACCATCAATGACTTCACATTAGTGACTTTGAAATAATTTTTAAAAAGTTAAAGTGATGGAGACATTAGTGATAAATAAAATCTTTTAAAAGTCTATGAAGGCACATTATAATTCAAATATCCTTGCTAGATCAGGAATACATATTTTAAAATAATCCATAGACAACACAGATTTCAAACAAATAAAACTCAAATACATTTATTCCAAACCTTGATACAATTCCCAAAAATATTTTCTACTTTTTTCAAACATTTTAGATCTTAGCTTGAGAAGTTTAACATAAAAAGTACCAAATCTAACCATATAATCTTCCACTTAAAAAAGTTAGTAGTTATTATATTTTTTCTGTAAAATGAAGTTATATGGAACAAATCAATTTCATATTTAATTTCTGAAATTAAAAAGCCAAAGCTATTAAGTATATCTAACTAAAGTTAGATGTTTAGCAAACCCAGAGTAGGTATATAAGAAAATGTTAAGACACAGTATCAAGTAATGTAATAGGTCTTTCATTATTTCCATTTCTCATGAATTGAAACTTCTTAAGTAGGGGAAATATGTTTGGCATCATTTTCTAACCTCGTATTTGGCAAAATTTTAAAGTTCAGCCAAGTCATATGCATCTTATCTGTATTCCCACATTTGTTTTAATTATTAAAGCTACTTAAGTAGGAAGCAATCAGGATTTTTTTAGAATTCAAAGTTAACGGATCTTATACATCATTAAGTATTGCCATGGCAGGGGCGCCTGGGTGGCTCAGTCGTTAAGCGTCTGCCTTCGGCTCAGGTCATGATCCCGGGGTCCTGGGATTGAGCCCCGCATCAGGCTCCCTGCTCCGCGGGAGGCCTGCTTCTCCCTCTCCCACTCCCCCTGCTTGTGTTCCCTTTCTCGCTGTGTCTCTCTCTGTCAAATAACATCTTAAAAAAAAAAAAAAAGTATTGCCATTGCAGAAATTAAAGTTGAAGATAAGAAAGAAACATGTTCTCAAATCAAGTCAATAGTAAAACTATCATACAGGGGTATACAATACATGCTGATGTATTACAAACTTAGCTTGATTTAGCAGTTCTTTAAAAACCAATAAGGTTTCTATGAATAAATTTATTTTAATTAATAAATTATTCACAATTAAAAATTTAAAGTTTTCATAAATAGTAACAACAGACTGGATATTGTGTATATGGGATTCCCACAAAACAATAACAAAATCCTTCAACATTATTTCATCCAAATATTGGTTTAAAATTATTCACATGTATTTAAAGATCATTGTTGACTGATCATAACAATGAATTCCAGACTAAATTGATAGCAGTTATATATATAGTGCTGTCTGCTTGTTCTTATCATCAAAGGATGAAAAACTCCTTTTGTAAGAAACATGATGGCCATACTGGTTACATACAGTGATCCAATCAGTTAGCGTATTTATGGAGGAAGCGTTCAAATGCATCATAGATGGCTCGTCTAAAATTAAAGATGAAAGAAAAACTGTAAGTAATGAGCAAAAAAGGAAGACAGTACTTTTCTTATAAGTTACTTCCAAAGTGACCTGTGGCTTGCAACCTGACTTCCTCTCCAACTAGCTTTGAAAGAGGCAGGTACCTGAGGGTGGGTGTTTGGATCCGTGTAACTTCACCACAGCTGAAGAAAATCTCAAATGTGCTTGCAACTGATGATGAATTCAGAAGTACCATCCTTTTCTGTGATGCACTTTTTTGGTGCCTTAGAACTTACATAATACATGCATTTATATAATATATATATGCAATATAAAATATATATGTAGGTATGTGACATGTTGAAAATTAATTGGCTATATAACTTTCCATAATGTAGTATTCAACCTATTTCATAAATTATGATAAGGATGCTTTTTGTCCAGAAAAACACATGTTCCTAGCAACTGAACTAAAAGCAAAAGCCTTAGTTTCCAATATTACCTTCACAGAGTGTTTTACTATATTAGTATTTAATATTAATATGTGTTTTAATATATTTATATTATTTAATATATTTAATATATTAGTATTTAATATTAATATTTTAATATTTTAATTGGACACTTAAGGTGACATCTAAAAGTTGGTTATTTAAATGAACTAAATGAGTGACAATGTACAAAGAATTATTTCTTGGATTAAAAAGAGCTAAAACATGTCAGACATATAATACACACAATTCTTCTCTTATATAGCGATACAGCTGGCAGTTTTGAGACACGTTATGCCCAGGGCACTGATCTAAGCACTTCATGTGAATGAATTTATTTAACCATTAATGATAAATATATCCCAATGATACCTTTTGCCATCAGATTTGAAGAGAAGTAGAAATAATATAGGCTATCAAAAAACTAGAGTTATAGAATAAAGGTTTTTATAACTTCTACTAAGTACTGGAGTCATATAAGGTTATTAACATTAAAACCAATATTTCACTTCTCATTTAAGGTTCAATATTCACTTGCTACTGAAAAACAGCGCTGGACTGTTCCATAGATGCTCATGCCATCTGAGAGAAGAAAGTGGAGTGAAAAAGCAAGTTTTACAAACCCTGGTATTCCTCCTTATACCCTAAAATACTTGGCTATTAATATTTGAAGAGGGTAAAAACACACAATAAAATGCGCCTATATATGCTACTTCCCCAGTTCTTTAAAAGAAGAAAGAAGAGGATGGGATAGGAAAAAGTACCACAATGTGAGAATTGAGGGAGGCAGGGAAGAAAAAAGAAGACTAAAACATAAAATAAAAATACCCTATCTTCTCTATTTTTTTGAGGCAAAAATATTCCAAAAAACAAGTAAATAAATAGATACCTGTTTAGACCAATCATCTTACCTGAAGAGTCCTTGTTTAAAAAGATAAGCACTAATATGACCCCCTTCTAGATAACGGATTTCACAACCAGGCCAAATTTCTTGTAAACTTCGAACTCCTGTTCGTGGAATATAAGCATCTTCTTTGGCTTGAACCACTATAATGAGGCTTGGGTCAACTGGAACTAGGGATAGAATTTTAAAAGATACAACATATATACCTTTAAAAAGCTCTAAGATTTTTATATAAATATTATTAATTGTATTAGAAAATAAAATACACTTGACAGTACATTAAGTGAAACATCTGTCAAACTAAAACTTTTTTTTTAAAAAGATTATTTATTTATTTATTTCAGAGAAAGAGAGAGAGAGCACAGACTAGCAAGGAGCAGGGGGTGGGGGGGAAGACAGAGAGGGAGAAGCACACCCTCCGCTGAGCAGGGAGCCCGACCTGGGGCTCGATCCCAGGACCCTGAGATCATGACCTGAGCTGAAGGCAGCTGCTTAACCGACTGTGTCACCCAGGTACCCCTTTAAAACTTTATGATTAAGTTAAAATCAACAATAATATAGCATAACATCATAATATTCATCTCTAATACAATGAGATGAACATTCTAAAGAAGATACAAAATCCAATATATATTTTTAAATTTAAATTCAATTAATTAACATATAATGTATTATTTGTTTCAGGGGTACAGGTCTGTGCTTCACCAGTCTTATGTAATACTCAGTGCTTATTACAACACATACCCTCCCCAATGTCCATCACCCCATTACTGCATCCCCCTGCCCCCGACAAAATCCAATATAGTTTTAACTAACTAATAAGATGGTTTTAGATTTTCATGGATAAAATATGATACATTTATTTATTTATTTAAGATTTTACTTATTTTTGACAGAGAGAGAGCACACGCAGGGGGAACAGCAGAGAGAGAGGGAGAAGCAGCCTCCCTGCTGAGCAGAGAGCCCGATGCGGGACTCAATCCCAGGACCCTGAGATCATGACCTGAGCCGAAGGCAGACGCTTAACCATCTGAGCCACCCAGGCGCCCCAATATGATACATTTAAATAACCAACTTATCCTGGAAAATACATTCTGGAGCAAACAATAAACATGTTCTCGAAAATATGAAATTATTTTGTAAACATCTTTAAAAATATTTCACAAATATTTACACATCAGCAAACATTAATTTCACATAAAAATTGGTACCTGAGAAATTTGCCACATGAGTACATTCATCCATGACTCCTTTCATGAATATTAAGGACTCTTTCTGAAGATTGTTTCTTCTTTGTTCTTTACTGAGTAGGTGATATGACTGAGGACTGCAACTTGTATAATTACTTTTGTTGGTTGAAAGCGTTTGATTGAAGCACTGCATCTTAGAGGTATCTTGCAACAACAGTCTTTCTGATGTGGCACTGATAGATGTTTTACTAGATTTATGGCACTCACTAGGTTTTTGGGATACAACTTGGTCTGTCATATCTAAATTTAAAGTTCTAGAAACCACATTAAGGTTAGTTAGCTTGTCTGCACTGATAGGGAAGTGTTTCACAAACTCTTGTCCCATTTTGAAGGAATCTGTCTGAATATATAAAAGAAAACATCATTTAGTATAAAATACATTTTATTTAACAACCTTGCTAAAGACAAAATACAAATTCCATCAGTGAATAAATGAATAAATAAAATGTAGTACATACATACAATGGATTATCATTTAGTCTTAAAAGGGAATGAAATTCTGATACATACTACAACATGGATGAACCCTGAAGACACTATGCTAAACGAATAAGCCAGACACAAACGACAAATATTGTATGATTCCAACTTTTATGAGGTACCTAGAGTAGTCAGATTCATAGAGACAGACAATTGAGTGGGGATTGCCAGGCGCTGGAAGGAGGGGAATGAAGAGTTACTGTTTAATGGGTACAGAGTTTCAGTTGAGTAAAATGAAAAAGTTCTGGAGATGGATGGTGGTGATGGACAGAGGTGATGGTTGCACAACAATGTGAATGCACTTAATAACAACATTGACCTGTACACCTAAACATGGTTGAAATAGTACATTTTATGTTGCATATATTTTACCACAACTTAAACAGTAACAAAGAATAAAGAGATGTCAAAATTTATCTGAGGACTAAGATAAATAAAAGACTTATACTATATGGCTAAATGTCTCCTCTTAAACAGTAAAGGGTATCATTTAGTCTGCATCATGTTTTTATTGCCAAAGATTTGAAATCATGATCT
The DNA here is from genome assembly GCF_002201575.2 of Neomonachus schauinslandi. NCBI lineage: Eukaryota > Metazoa > Chordata > Mammalia > Carnivora > Phocidae > Neomonachus > Neomonachus schauinslandi. The sequence continues at coordinate 96,039,159 of NC_058404.1, forward strand.
GCCTGAATCTTAGAACTTCCAAAAGCCTTATGAGTGTATCCTGGCAGTAATACATCAGCCACCTCAAATCTCTTTCTCAAGTTGAACTAAGAAGAATGAAGAATTATCAAGGAAAAAATATTGCCTATTAAAATCTCAAAAGTATGTACTAAGTTTAAGGACTTGTAAGTACAATGTAATTTAAGTAAAAATAAACTCTGTTAAATACTAAGGGCAGAGTCAAAAGAAAAAAAAATGACAGTCTGGGAAAATATATTTGTAACTTACATGACAAAGAGCTAATCCTTTAATTTATTAAGAGCTAGAAGTGAATACAAAGCCCAAAATGACAGTAGAAAAAGTGAGCAAAGGACATGCACATAAAGGTCACAGACAATGAAACATATATAGCTCTTAAACTTAGAAACATATCCAATTTCACTTATAATTAAGTAAATTAAATAAAAACAGTACCAATTTCACCATCAGGTTGACAAAAAACAAAACAAAACCCTTAAGTTTGCTAACACACTGAATTTGTGAGATTATGGGGAAACAGATACACATGTTCCTGCTGGTAGTATGAATTGACACAACTAGAATTAGACAAAATCTAATAACATTACAAATGCAACATTTCTAGGAATTTACACTTGTGAAATGACATATGTACAAATTTATTCATTGCAGCACTGTTTGTTACTAGGGAAAATGAGAAACAATATCAACAGGGTACTGGTTAATAAATCATGGTACATCCACCCATATAGTTGATTATTCTGCAGCAGTAATAAAGAAAAGGAAACATTTGTGTATAGTCCATAAAAAAAGGTAAGAAAAAAGTTCATATTTCTATTGGTTTGAAAAATTCCTTGAAATATTAATAAATAGTGGGATATTGAGGGAGATAGGACTTAGGCAAATTGGGAATAAGGGTAGGACTTGTTTCATTATGTGTCTTTTTACACTTCATGATGCTTGAACTATATGACCATACAATCTATTTAAGAAATTAAGGAAGGAAAAATTGGTTGAAGGCAAGGGGGAAAAAAAAACCAACCTGGCTTACAGAACAAATCATTGAAGTCATCCAGATCAAAGAAATATAAAAGGGAAAGGGAAAGGAAGTTTAGAAACATTGAGAAATGTAAGATCAAGCACCCTAAAATTACTCAGAGTGGTACACCAACAACTTTAACTGCTTTTGATTGGAAAAAGTTTTTATAACAAAAAAGAAGGAAGCCATCTTAACATTCCTTGACTATGCATTACTGTGAACTAGTTCTGAGACAAAAAAAACTTGTATATAACCACCAAGAGTCAGAGGCACAAAGAAAGTGCTGGGTAAGATCACACTGCCATTTCAGAAAATCAAAATTTTTTATTCTCCCTTCAAAAAATTTTCACATTGAGTTTTCTCATAAGCTCTCAAATATAGGCATCTTTTTGCTTATATGTACAGGGGAACACAAGGAACTAACTTGCAGGTAGAGGTATTTTGTAACAAAGTTCTTAGGCAAGTAATTATACAAGATAGACTGGGGCGCCTGGGTGGCTCAGTTGGTTGGGCGACTGCCTTTGGCTCAGGTCATGATCCTGGAGTCCCAGGATCGAGTGCCGCATCGGGCTCCCTGCTCAGCGGGGGGTCTGCTTCTCCCTCTGACCCTCTTTCCTCCCGTGCTCTCTGTCTCTCATTCTCTCTCTCAAATAAATAAATAAAATCTTTAAAAAAAAAAACTATACAAGATAGACTTACTTTATAAGAGTGAGATTTATAGTGGCATAATTATAAAAAGTCCTAATTGATAGCAGATATTCTCGTTTCCTTTCTGATATTTCTTGAGATTCTCAGTAACTTCCAAACTCAATGTGTAAAATTAAAAATTCAGAAAAAGAAAAAAATTCATGAAAGGAACTGGTTACCTTAGGAGACTAAGAGGGAACCAATTCGTTATCCTGAAAACTGGTAGATTATGGTAAAGAATCAAGCATTTATCTTGCCTTTCCTATATGAACTGAACTACTAGGTAACCAAATAATAGCTAGATAAGTGCCTTTTTATACAAGCATTCAAACAAATAAATAAAAAAGAAATGACAGAATTAGAATATCAGCATTTTGCAGCCCTCCACTAATTAATAGACATAGGTATTAAACATCAGTGGAGGCTTACATCACAAAATAGAGACAACCAGACATGTGTTTCCTATACTCCTACCAAAGAAACAACAACTGAATTTAATCGAGACTCTAGACCCAGCTGCCAACTTTCAGGCAATACAGAGCATGCGTGAACATGCTAAACTGTACCATGAGAATGCAATAAAAAAATAGCTACGCTTGGGACGCCTGGGTGGCTCAGGCAGTTAAGCATCAGCCTTCGGCTCAGGTCATGATCCCAGGGTCCTGGGATCAAGTCCCACATCAGGCTTCTTGCTCGGTAGGGGGTCTGCTTCTCCCTCTCCCTCTGCCTGCTGCTCCCCCTGATTGTGCTGACAAATAAAAATCTTAAAAAAAAAAAAATGGCTAGAATGTGAAAAATTCTACACATACATAGCCTAAAACTTCAATAGATAAATTATAAAAAAAGGGAAAGGAATAGAAGAGAATTTACAAATTAAAAGATACTTAAAAGCACAAATAAAAGAACTGTGTCTAAGGATACACATTTGGACAATAAAATTATTTTAAAGAGAGAAGGAAGTAATTACTATAAAAATCAGGATTATGATTAATAGTGGGGGGAGAAGGGCTTTTTAATTAGGACACATGGAAGTGGTTTCTGGGTTGGTTGGTCCATTTCTTGCTTTTCTTTTTAATTTTTTTACATTTTTAAATTTTTTCCTCTCTTCCCCTATGATCCTCTGTTTTGTTTCTTAAATTCCACATGAGAGCATATGACAACTGTCTTTCTCTGACTGACTTATTTCACTTAGCACAATACCCTCTAGTTCCATCTACATTGCTGCAAATGGCAAGATTTCATTTTTTTGATGGCTGAGTAGTATTCCATTGTGTATATATACCACATCTTTATCCATTCATCTGTCGATGGACATCTGCACTCTCTCCATTGTTTGGCTATTGTGGACATTACTGCTATAAACACTGGGGTGCATGTGCCCCTTCAGATCACATTTGTATCTTTGAGGTAAATACCCAGTAGTGCAATTCCTGGATCTTAGGGTAGCTCTATTTTTAACTTTTTGAGGAACCTCCATACTGTTTTCCAGAGTGGCTGTACCAGCTTGCATTCCCACCAACAGTGTAGGAGGGTTCCCCTTTCTCTGCATCCTCACCAACATCTGTCGTTTCCTGACTTGTTAATTTTAGCCATTCTGACTGGTTTGGGTGGTATCTCATTGTGGTTTTGATTTGGATTTGGATTACCCTGCTGCCAAGCATTTTTTCATGTGTCTGTTGGCCATTTGTATGTCTTCTTTGGAGAAATGTCTGTTCATGTCTTCTGCCCATTTCTTTTTTTTTTTTTTTAAAGATTTTATTTATTTATTCATGAGAGACAGAGGGAGAGAGAGAGGCAGAGGGAGAAGCAGGCTCCCAAGGAGCAGGGAGCCCGATGTGGGACTCGATCCCAGGACCCTGGGATCATGACCTGAGCCGAAGGCAGACGCTTAACCATCTGAGCCACCCAGGTGCCCCTTCTGCCCATTTCTTGACTGGATTATTTGTTCTTTGGGTGTTGAACTTGATAAGTTCTTTATAGATTTTGGATACTAGCCCTTTATCTGATAAGACATTTGTAAATATCTTCTCTCATTCTGTTGGTTGTCTTTTGGTTTTGTGGATTGTTTGCTTTGCTGTGCAAAACCTTTTTATCTTGGGGTGCCTGGGTGGCTCGGTAGTTAGGCGGCTGCCTTTGGCTCAGGTCATGATCCCAGGGTCCTGGGATCGAGCCCCACGTCGGGCTCCCTGCTCAGTGGGAAGCTTGCTTCTCCCTCTCCCACTCCCCCTGCTTGTGTTCCCTCTCTCGCTGTGTCTCTCTGTCAAATAAATAAATAAAAAATCTTTAAACAAACAAACAAACAAAAACCCTTTCTATCTTGATGAAATCCCAGTAGTTCATTTTGGCCTTCTGTTTACCTTGCCTTTTGAGATATATCTAGCAGGAAGTTGCTGCAGCCAAGGTCGCAGAGGTAGCTGCCTGTGTTCTCTTCTAGGATTTTGATGGGACTCCTGTCTCACATTTAGGTCTTTCATCCATTTTGAGTCTATTTTTGTGTATGGTGTAAGGAAATGGTCCAGTCTCATTCTTCTGCATGGGGCTGTCCAATTTTCCCAACACTATTTGTTGAAGAGACTTTTTCCCATTGGATATTCTTTCCTGCTTTGTCAAAGATTAGTTGACCATAGATTTGAAGGTCCATTTCTGGGTTTTCTATTCTGTTCCATTGATCTATGTGTCTGTTTTTGTGCCAGTACCATACTGTCTTGATGATTATAGCTTGAAGTCTGGAATTGTGATGCCACCAGCTTTTCTTTTCTTTTCTTTTTCAACATTCCTTTGGCTATTCGGGGTCTTTTCTGGTTTCATACAAGTTTTAGGATTATTTGTTCCAGCTCTGTGAAAAAAGTTGATGGTATTTTGATAGGGACTGCACTGAATGTATAGATTGCTCTAGGTAGCATAGACATTTTAACGATATTTGTTCTTCTAATCCATGAGCATGGAACGTTTTTCCATTTCTTTGTGTCTTCCTCAATTTCTTTCATGAGTATTCTATAGTTTTCTGAGTACAAATCCTTTGCTTCTTTGGTTAGGTTTATTCCTAGGTATCTTATGGTTTTGGGTGCAATTGTAAATGGGATCAACTCCTTAATTTCTCTTTCTTCTGTCTTGTTGTTGGTGTATAGAAATGCAACTGATTTCTGTGCATTGATTTTATATCCTGCCACTTTGCTGAATTCCTGTATGAGTTCTAGCAATTTTGGTGTGAAGTCTTCTGGGTTTTCCACATATAGTATCACATCATCTGTGAAGAGTAAGAGTTTGACTTCTTCTTTGCCAATTCAGGTGCCTTTTATTTCTTTTTGTTGTCTGATTGCTGAGGCTAGGACTTCTAGTACTATGTTGAACAACAGTCGTGATAGTGGACATCCCTGTAGTTTTCCTGACCTTAGGGGAAAAGCTCTCAGTTCTTCCCCATTGAGAAGGGTAGTCACTCTGGGCTTTTCATAGATGACTTTTATGATATTAAGGTATGTTCCCTCTATCCCTACATGGCAGAAAGTTTTTATCAAGAAAGAATGCTGTATTTTGCCAAATGCTTTTTCTACACTGAGAGGATCATATGGTTCTTTTTCTTTATTTTATTAATGTACTGTATCACATTGATTGATTTGCAGATGTTGAACCACACTTGCAGCAGAGGAATAAATCCCACTTGGTCCTGGTGAATAATCCTTTTAATGTACTGCTGGATCCTATTGGCTAGTACCTTTGTGAGAATTTTTGCATCCATGTTCATTAGGGATATTGGTTTGTAATTCTTCTTTTTGATGGGGTCTTTGTCTGGTTTGGAGATCAAGGTAATGCTGGCCTCATAAAATGAGTTTGGAAATTTTCCTTCCATTTTTATTTTCTGGAACAGTTTCAGAAGAATAGGTATTAATTCTTCTTGAAATGTTTGGTAGAATTCTCCTGGGAAGCCATCTGGCCCTGGGCTCTTATTTGTTGAGAGATTTTTGATGACTGCTTCAATTTCCTTACTGGTTATGGGTCTGTTCAGGTTTTCTATTTCTTCCTGGTTCAGTTTTGGTAGTTTATACATCTCTAGAAATGAATCCATTTCTTCCAGATTGCCTAATCTTTTGGCATATAATTGCTCATAATATGTTGCCTAATCTTTTGGCATATAGTTGCTCATAATATGTTCTTATAATTGTTTCTATTTCTTTGGTGTTGGTTATGATCTCTCCCCTTTCATTCATGATTTTATTTATTTGGGTCCTTTCTCTTTTCTTTTTGCTAAGTCTGGCCAGGGGTTTATCAATCTTATTAATTCTTTCAAAGAACCAGCTCCTAGTTTCATTGATTTTTTCTACTGTTCTTTTGGTTTCTATTTCATTGATTTCTGCTCTAATCTTTATTAATTCTCTTCTCCTGCTGGGTTTAGGCTTTATTTGCTGTTCTTTTTCCAGCTCCTTTAGGTATAAGGTTAGGTTGCATATTTGAGACCTTTCTTGTTTCTTGAGAAAGGCTTGTATTGCTATATACTTCCCTCTTAGGACTGCCTTTGCTGCATCCCAAAGGTTTTGAACAGATGTGTTTTCATTTTCATTTGTTTCCATGCATTTTTTAAATTCTTCTTTAATTTCCTGGTTGACCCATTCATTCTTACTAGGATGTTCTTTAGCCTCCATGTATTTGAGTTCTTTCCAAATTTCCTCTTATGAGTGAGTTCCAGTTTCAAAGCACTGTGGCCTGAAAATATGCAGGGAATGATCCCAATCTTTTGGTACCAGATGAGACCTGATTTGTGATCCAGTATGTGATCTATTCTGGAGAATGTTCCATGGGCACTAGAGAAGAATGTGTATTCCGTTGCTTTGGGATGGAATGCTCTGAATGTATCTGTGAAGTCCATCTGGCCCAGTGTGTCATTCAAAGCCCTTGTTTCCTTGTTGAGTTTCTGCTTAGATGATCTGTCCATTGCAGTGAGTGGGGTGTTAAAAGTCCCCTATTATTATTGTAGTATTATTGATGTGTGTCTTTGATTTTGTTATTAATTGGCTTATGTAATAGGCTGTTCCCATGTTAGGGGCATAAATATTTACAATTGTTAGCTCTTCTTGTTGGATAGACCCTTTAATTATGATACAGTGTCCTTCCTCATCTCTTATTACAGTCTTTGGTTTAAAATCTAGTTTGTCTGAAAGAAGGATTGGCACCCCAGCTTTCCTTTGATGTCCATTAGCATGATAAATGGTTTTCCACCCCCTCACTTTAAATCTGGAGGTGTCTTTGGGTCTAAAATGAGTCTCTTGCAGACAGCATATTGATGGGTCTTGCTTTTTTTAATCCAATCTGATACCTGTGTCTTTTGATTGGGGCATTTAGCCCATTTACATTCAGAGTAACTACTGAAAGATATGAATTTAGTGCCATTGTTATACCTGAAAGTCACTGTTTCTATATATTATCTCTGCTCCTTTCTGGTCTGTGTTATTTTTGGGCTCTCTCTTCATTTAACGGATCCCTTTTAATATTTCTTGTAGGGCTGGTTTGGTGATCACCATTCTTTTAGTTTCTGTTTGTCCTGGAAGCTTTTTCACTCCTATTCTGAATGACATCCTAGCTGGATAAAGTATTCTTGGCTGCATATTTTTCTCATTTAGCACCCTGAATACATCATGCCAGTCCTTTCTGGCCTGCCAGTTCTCTGTGGATAGGTCTTGCCTTTGTAGGTTACAGACCTCTTACCCTGAGCTGCTTTCAGGATTTTCTCTTTGTCTCTGAGATTTGCAAGTTTCACTATTATATGTTGGGGTGTTGACCTATTTTTATTGATTTTGAGGGGGTTCTCTCCGCCTCCTAGGTTTTGATGCCCATTTCCTTCCCCACACTGGGGAAGTTCTCCACTATAATTTGCTCCAATATATCTTCTGCACTCCCTCCTCTTTCCTCTTCTGGGATCCCAATTATTCTAAAATTGTTTCACTTTATGGTATCACCTATCTCTCAAATTCTCCCCTCATGATCCAGTAGTTTATCTTTTTCTCAGCTTCTTTATTCTCCATCGTTTGGTCTTATATATCACTAATTCTGTCTTCTGCCTCATTTATCCTAGCAGTTAGAGCCTCCATTTTTTACTGCATCTCATTAACAGCCTTTTTTTATTTTGACTTGATTAGATTTTAGTTCTTTTAGTTCTCCAGAAAGGGATCCTCTAGTGTTTTTTCAAGCCCAGCTAGTATCTTTATAATCGTTATTCTGAACTCTATTTCTGACATCTTACTTATATCTATACTGATTAGGTCCCTGGCAGTCAGTACTGCCTCTTGTTTTCTTTTTTGAGGTGAGTTTTTCCATCTTGTCATTCTTGCAGAAAGTGGTTGCTTTTCTATTTGTAGAATTGCAGCTATTCTTTTCTTAGATCTCCAGTTGAGTTCACATGTGTTCAAAATGATTTGATAGGTATGTAGCTGAATTCCTGGGACCAGACAATACTAAGGTCTCCTACTCCCCTGCCATCCTGGACTACCTGGGTGGTCACTTTCTTTTTTTTTAATCTTTTAAAAAATTATTTATTTGTTTTTAACGATTTTACTTATTTGAGAGAGAGAAAGAGAGAGTGAGAACGCACAAGCAGGGGGAGTGGCAGAGGCAGAGGGAGAAGCAGGCTCCCTGATGAGCAGAGAGCCTGACGCGGGGCTCAATCCCAGAACCCCAGGATCATGACCTGAGTCAAAGACAGACACTTAACTGACTGAGCCACCTAGGTACCCCTAGGTGGTCAATTTCTATTCAATTGGTATGAGCCATACATTTGCATTGCATGATTTTTTGTATCTATGTTTTATTTTAAAATGAAGAATCTTAAAAACTAAAAAGTACGACTGCTTTTTAACAAATTCGTGATTCTTTTTAAAAATTTGAATCATTGGGCGCCTGGGTGGCTCAGTTGGTTAAGTGACTGCCTTCGGCTCAGGTCATGATCCTGGAGTCCCGGGATCGAGTCCCACATCAGGCTCCCTGCTCAGCAGGGAGTCTGCTTCTCCCTCTGACCCTCCTCCCTCTCATGTTCTCTGTCTCTCATTCTCTCTCTCGCAAATAAATACAATCTTAAAAAAAATTAAAAAAAATAAATAAATAAAATAAAAAATTTGAATCATTAAACACAATCAACTTTTCCCCCCAATGTTATGCAGAGATTAAAAATACTTACTCCACAGTATTCAAGCATGTGAATAATTTCTTCTTCATAAACTGTCTGTGTATAATACTGCTTTTCTAGCTCCCTCCAATTAATCGATTTACTTAGCACACCCTGAAATAACAAACTATGTTAAGATCAAATCACTCCATAAAACATTTTGTCCAATAATTTTAATTTTAATTATTAGTGTGCAGAAAAGAGTAAACATAGCAGGCTTGAAACTTCCTATCTTTAGAAAGCCCTGCTTGCAATGTTGGCCCCTGATTAGAATCTGGGAACTTGACTAATAAACAGTTCCTAACCCCAATATACAACTTTCTAAATGACAGGGTGGGTCACTGTGCCCAAACTGCTTGTACAATGTAGTTTCTGCTGAATATGTACTTTCCATCTGGAATTTTCATACATGTGAGACAGAGGGTGCCTAAATGATTGACCCCTGATAAGCCTGGGCTGCCAGGCTCAACTCAGTTTCACTGATGGACATTTCACACATACTATCACAAACCATTGCTGGACGAATTAAACACATCCTGTGAGATTCCAATGGAAGGTTGTGCCTGATTTCCTCTGGATTTTGCCCTATGTACCTTTTCCCTTTGCTGATTTTGTATTGTATCTTTTTGATATCATAAGTCTTAGTCATGAATCAGACTATATGGTAAGGCCTGTGATACCTTCTAGAGAATCAGCAAACCTGGAGGTGGTTTTGGGAACCCCAAAAACAACTTTAATTATATATATAGCTATCTAAATATTAATTGCAATTAAAATTACCGTAGTGAAGACCCCAGATGCTGTGGACCAAGACAGACATGGAATCAATGGCATGGGCTTAGGCCAGTTGGATACTGCTAAGGAAGCCATCTGCAATATGTTTAACAGTCAGTTAGAGAGCTTCTGTTTAAATTTCTATTCATTAAAATGAAAAGTATTTGATATTAAGAAGTAGTCTGGGTAGTAATTGCTGAGATAAGATATGAACACAAAATCTCTAAATACTTGGGGCATCTGGCTGGCTCAGTCAGTAGAACACAGGACTCTTGACCTCGGGGTTGTAAGTTCGAGCCCCACGTTGGGTATAGAGATTACTTAAAAATATAATCTTAAAAAAAAAAAAAATCTCTAAATGCTCCTGAGAATGTCTAGTAGCCTTCTGAAACTCCCCAAATCACAAATTCAATGACATATAACTTCCCCCTTAGAAAATAATTAAAGTACATTGGAGAATTTTAAGTAATCTCAAGACCCTTCATAGAGAACTACTTTCTACTGGATAAATATAGAGCAAAAAGGCTGAAATGTAGATGCTGGGCAGCAGGCTGATCATATTCATTACCTAAATGACTTGCTCAGGTACAGCAAAATCACAACTACAAAACCTCAGACCTTTGGGGCTGACTTTGAAAAATGCCAAGAATTTGGTGAAATACAAACAGATTATATAAGTGATATAAAGTAATGTAATGTGTGTGTTTAGAAAAGGGAAAAGTTATTTTTGGTTAGAGGAATGAGAGAAGGCTTCATGAACTGGCTGTCTTTCAGGGGAAATGAAAGATGAGATCTTGTCTTCCATTTAAAGAAGACAATATGATCAAAGGCAAGATGGTGAAAAAGTGCAAAGGCAGGTAGGAAAACGGCCAATATACTTTAGTTTGGCTGGTCAATAGGGCATATGTAGCCAATGGGGTGGGAGAGATAGTTAGGTCTGGAAAGACTGGACAGTATCAGATTAGAGGTCCCTTTTGCTCTGTATATAATGGGAAATTAACAAAGAGGTCTGAGCAAAGGAGCAGCATGTCAAAGAAGTGATTCAAGGAAGCTAAAATGATAACAATTTATAGGACTGATCAGAGCAGGTAAGACCTGAGGTGGGGAAACCAGTATAGGAAGTAATTCAGGTGAAAGTTATAAGACCCCAATCTAGGTCATAAAAATAGAAACACTACTAGGGAGGAAAAGAAATCCTTTCCACCCTTCAAGTTCACGGTGTAATAATTTTTTCGATTTTTAATCAGTTTTTGAACTTAATTTTATAACTCAAATGACTTACAAAAAAACTTGTTGTTTCTTTCGAAATGTCCTGAGTGGCTAATATGTCCAGATAACAAACTAGAGCATATTTACGAGCTCTTACTGAACCAACTGCTTCATGGAGAGAACAAACTGCTAAGAAAGTAATCACAGTGCAGTGAAATAAGCACTAAGGAGAGATGAAGTACAGTCTGGGGTTAGGCTGGGAGTCAGGAAGAGCTCCTCATAGGAAGTAAGCTCTGGATTGGAACCAGGAGGGCAAACTGCTGTTTTGGCTAGGAATGAGAGGGCCCATGAGGGATGCTAGCACCCAGCATAGCTAGAGCCCAGTGCAACAGCAAGCCTTTGGCAGGTTTTAAGTAGGAGAGAACACAGATGGGATTTAGGAAAATCACTCTAGTTATGGTGTGGAGAAAAACTTAGAAGAAGATTAATGAGAGAAAAGACGAGACACAGAGAAACCAATTAGGAGGCTGTTTTAGTACACTCTAGAAGACAAAGTAAAATAGGTTGGTGACCCTGGGGATAGAGATAAGAGATAAATGAAAAGTATTTTCCAAATTTGTTATCTTCACCAATTTAACAGCATATTTATACTTGAGATGTGAAAAGGTAAGTTTTATAAAAATCAACTTTTAATAAAATATTAAATCCAATATCTGAGCTATAGCTGTGAAATAAGTAGTACAATCAATGTCTACATAAATCATACCAAAAAAATCATAATTGGAACAAAAGTTTGAAACCTGTTTCTGCTTTTGCCAAAACTAAAATTAATTCCACACCTAAAGTAAAATTTTAAAATAACTACATTCTCTAGATTTTATGAACATAATCACAATTAAATATCACTTGAAATTAAAAGGCTTACATGTCCTCCCATGGATATTCCGGTCATTCCTAGAGGTCCATAACCCTCTCTCTCTAGCCAGTGCAAGAGAGCTGCAGATTCTAAAACAAGAGCTCCTCCCATCACAAAAAGGTCAGACACGTTTTTTAAGCTGGACCTTCTAGCCTCACAAGACAAAAGAGAAAATTATTTATGTATTTACATTTTAACATATGCAAATTTACAACAGGCAGCCAGACTTCATGTTTTTCTTTTAAAGGTCGGGTTAGCTAAGTAAAACAATGGAATAAATTGATGGAATTAAAGTGCTAACATTATTCTACAATTAATTAAAACTTATTTTTAAAAGCTATATATGCTCTTTATTGAATCTTTATTGAATTTCAATTATTTAACTATTTTGAAGCCCAGGAAATAATATTTATTTGATAGCACTTAAAAAAACTGTTAAAGGGGCGCCTGGGTGGCTCAGTCGTTAAGTGTCTGCCTTCCGCTCCAGTCGTGGTCCCAGGGTTCTGGGACCGAGCTCCGCGTCAGGTCCCCTGTTTGGCGGGAAGCCTGCTTCTCCCTCTCCCACTCCCCCTGCTTGTGTTCCCTCTCTCGCTGTGCCTCTCTGTCAAATAAATAAATAAAAAATCTTAAAAAAAAAACTGTTAGAAAAAACCAATTCATACTTGTCCCTCCTATTATTACAATAGAACTTAAAGCAGAAGATTTTTTAAAAAGCAATGTAAAAGAATTTAACCTAATACTCATGTACTTCCAAAATCTTAAATATGTTGCTTATTTCCACAAAATACACAATTTATGAATATAATCAACCAGAAAAATTTTTTTAATTGTAGTATAATTAACATACATCATATTAGTTTCAGATATACACACACACACACACATTACTCAGTGCTCACCATGGTAATTGTAGTCACCATCTGTCACTATATAATGTTATTACAATATTCTTGACTATGTTCCCCGTGCTGTACTTTTCAAATCCATGACTTATTTATTTTATAATTAAAAGTTGGTTGGAAAAGTAATTTTTTATAAAAATACATGTTTTGATTAACTTAAAGACCAATTCAACTAGAATTTCCTGTCTTTAGAAATTAATTTTACATATAAATACATTTCCTTAGAAGTACTTAAATGATTTTTTTAGGGGGGGGTGCCTGGGTGGCTCAGTCATTGGGCATCTACCTTCGGCTTAGGTCATGATCCCAGGGTCCTGGGATCAAGCCCCGCATCAGGCTCCCTGCTCCGCGGGAAGCCTGCTTCTCCCTCTCCCACTCCCCTTGCTTGTGTTCCCTCTCTTGCTGTGTCTCTCTCTGTCAAATAAATAAAAAATCTTTAAAAAAAATAAAAACAAACAAACAAACAAATAAATAGAAATCAAAAGCTAGAAGTGATTAAACTCAGTGAGGAAGGGATGTCAAAAGCTGAGATAGGCTAAAAGCTAGGCCTCATGCAGCAAACAGCCAAATTGTGAATGCAAAGGAAAAGTTCTTGAAGGAAATTAAAAGTACTACTCCAGTAAACCCACAAAATAGAAAGCAAAATAGTCTTCTTGCCGATGCAGAGAAAGTTTTACTGGTCTAGATAGAAAATCGAAACAGCCACAACATTCCCTTAAGCCAAAGCCTATTCCAGAGGAAGGCCCTACCTCTCTTCAATTCTATGAAGGCTGAGGAGGTGAGGAAGCTGCAGAAGAACAGTTTGAAGCTAAAAGAGGTTGCTTCGGGTGCCTGCATGGCTCAGTTGGTTAAGCTGCGGACTTCGGTTCAGGTCATGATCCCAGGGTCCTGGGATCAAGTCCTGCATCCAGCTCCCTGCTCTGTGGGGAGTCTGCTTCTCCCTCTTCCTCTACCTGTCACTCCCCCTGCCTGTGCGTGCTCTCTCTCTCTGTCAAATAAATAAATAAAATCTTAAAAAAAAAAAAAAAAAAAGAGGTTGCTTCATGAGGTTTAAGAAAGGAAGGCATCAGAGCACCTGGGTGGCTCCGTTGGTTAAGCGACCAACTCTTGATTTCAGCTCAGGTCATGATCGCAGGGTCCCTAGATTAAGCCTCACTTCAGGCTACACACTCAGTGGGGAGTCTACTTGAGATTCTCTCCCTCTCCCTCTGCTCCTTCCCCCACTCTCGCACACTCTCCATAAAATAAATCGTAAAAAAAAGGAAAGAAAAGAAAAGAAAGGAAGCCATCTCCATAACATAAAAGTGCAAGCTGAAGCAGTAAGTGCTGATGTGGAAGCTACAGCCAAGTTATCCAGAAGATCTAGCTAAGATAATTAATGAGGGGGGCTACACTAAGTAACAGATTTTCTTTTTTTTTTTAAATTTTATTTATTTTATTTGAGAGAGAGAGAGCATGCGAGTGGAGGGAGGGACAGAGGGAGAGGGAGGAGAGAATCCTCAAGCAGACTCCCCACAGCGCGCGGAGCCTGACGCAGGGCTCGTTCCCATGACCCTGAGATCATGACCTGAGCCAAAATCAGAAGTCAGAAGCTTAACCAACTGAGCCACCAAATCCAACAATAGATTTTCTTTCTTTCTTTCTTTTTTTAAAGATTTTATTTATTCATTTGACAGAGAGAGAGAGGGAGGGAGATTGAGCACAAGCAGGGGGAGAAGCAGAGGGAGAGGGAGAAGGAGGCTCCCCGCTGAGCAGGGAGGCGGACGTGGGGCTCAATCCCAGGACCCTGGGAACACGACCCAAACAGAAGGCAGATGCCCAACTGACCAAGCCACCCAGACACCCTTCAACAACAAATTTTCAATGTTGAAAAACAGCATTCTGTTGGAAGAAGATGCCATCTAGGGCTTTCATAGCTAGAGAGGAGATGTCAATGCCTGGCTTCAAAGCTTCAAAGGAGAGGCTGACTCTCTTGTTAGGGGCTAATGCAGCTGGTGTCTTTTAAGTTGAAGCCAGGACTCATTTACCATTTCAAAAATCCTAGAGCTCTTAAGAATTATGCTAAATCTACTATGCCTTCTCCTATAAATGGAACAAAGCTTAAATGACAGTGCATCTGTTGACAACATGGTAACAGAATATTTTAAGCCCACTGTTGAGACCTACTTGCTCAGTAAAAAAGATTCCTTCCAAAACATGACTTGGTTACCCAAGAGCTCTGATGGGGATGTACAACCAGATTAATATTTTCAGGCCTGCTAACACAACATCCATTCTACAGTCCATGGGTAAAGGAATAATTTTGACTTTCAAGTCTTACTATTTAAGAACTGCATTTCATAAGGCTATAGCTACCATAGACAGTGACTCCTCTGATGGATCTGGGCAAAGCCAATTGAAAATTTTCTGGAAAGGGGTCACCATTCTAGATACCAGTAAGATCACGTGTGATTCACAGGAAGAGGTCAAAATATCAACATTCACAGGAGTTTGGAAGAATTTAATTCCAACCCTCATGGATGACTTTGACTTTCAGTGGAGTAAGTAACGGCAAATGTGGTAGAAATAGCAAAGGAACTAGAATTAGAAGTAAAGCCTGAGGATGAGACTGAATTGTTGCAATCTCATGATAAACCTTTTAGTGGATGAGGAATTGCTTCTTATGGATGAGCAAAGAAAATGCTTTCTTGAGATGGAATCTAAACTTGGTGAAGATGCTGTGAAAATTGCTGAATGACAACAAAGGATTTAGAATATTACATAAACTTAGTTGATAAATCAGTGGCAGGGTTTGAGAGGATGGACTCCAATTTTGAAAGTTCCACTGTGGGTAAAATGCTATGAAACAGCATCACATGCTTCAGAGAAATAGTGAAAGGAGGAGTAAACTGATGTGGCAAACTTCATTATTGTTTTAAGAAATTACCACAGCCACCCAACCTTCAGTAACTACCACCCTGATCAGTCAGCAGCCATAAACACTGAGGCAAGACCCTCCACCAGCAAAGATTATGCCTTGCTGAAAGCTCTGATAATGGTTAGCATTTTTTAGCAATAAAGCTTATTTTATTTTATTGTAGTTGATACACAATGTTACATTAGTTTCAGGTGTACAACATAGTGAGTTGACAAGTCTATATGTTATATACTATGCACACCACAAGTGTAGCTACCATCTGTCACCATATAGCGCTATTACAATACCACTGACTATATTCCCTATGCTGTACCTTTTATTCCTGTGACTTATTCATTCCATAACTGGGAGTCATAAAATATATTTTTTTAAAGATCCATTTATTTATTTTAGTGAGAGAGAGATGGGGGGCCAGCAGGAGATGGAGAACAGCAGACTCCCTACTGAGCAGGGAGACCCGATACAGGGCTTGATCCACGACCCTGAGATCATGACCCAAGCCAAAATCAAGAGTTGGATGCTCAACGACTGAGCCACCCAGGTGCCCCAGCAATAAAATATTTTTAAATAAAGGTATGTACACTGTTTTTTTAGACATAATGCTATTGCATACTTAACAGACTACAGTATAGTGTAAACATAATTTTTATATGCACTGGAGACCAAAAAATTCATTTAAGTTGCTTTATTGCAATATTCCCTTTATTACGGTGGTCTGCAACTGAACCCACAATATCTCCAGGGTATGCCTGTATAGTGATAAAAAATACTACTATCTTATTACTGAAGTGTACAAATTAGAGTCTATTTTCAAAATTTAGTTCATATAAAGACATACATGATTGGCTTCTGGATGAAACCTTGTCAAGGTGTACAAAAATTCATTTTATCAATGGTTGTTTATTATATGTATATGTAGCGTGATTATGCACAAACAACTAGGTGTCATAAGAATGCCACGTTATGAAAAACAGAATTCTTGCCCCCAAAGAGCTTATATCCACTGTTCTACCACATCCTCTCAGAGCTCTAAGTTCCATAAGGCAGAATTTATGGAAAATCTGTCAAAACAGATCATACATGTACTTCCTCATAAAAGAGCCCATGTATCCTTATATTTTCTTATCATCATTCCAATTTTCTATTTATTATCACATAATTCCCCTGATTATTTATTTTGGCCTGGTATGGAAGTTTGAATTCCCAGGTACATCTCAGTTTGCTCTTTTATCTAAAAGTTACCGATGTGGGGTTCTGGGACAGTAGTTATTTATAACAGTGGACCCAGTTTCAAAATGTTTAAGCACTGAAAATAGGCATAAGATGCCTTTTAAAAAGAGATAAAAAATAACTTTATTATTTAAATTGCAAGCCATTTCTTACAATGAATTACTTGAAAAAAATCAAATATTATATTTCTTGGATATATGATATGTGATAGAATATTTTATAAACACGACTCTCACATCAATTCTGTATGGAAGAAATTATATAGTATTTCCACTTTATAAATGAGGTAGGTAACAGATACTTAGACCAAGGTCATACAATTATTAAATGGCAAGTTACGGTTGCAACCTATGTCTGTGTGACTCCAAAGTCAAAGACTTTCCATTAAACCCATGCTGCCTCTAACTACAACTCAATAAACTCTTTTGGGTTTTTAAGCACCAATAAACAGGATAAAAATGACATGCCTAGTTCTGAATTCAGAACTTGGTTCCAGGGTAAGAATTCTTTTTTTTTTTTTTTTAATTTATTTTTGTTAAAGATTTTATTTACTTATTTGTGTGAGAGAGAGCACAAGCAGGGGGGGAGCAGCAGGCAGAGGGAGAAGCAGGCAGAGGGAGAAACAGGCTCCCTGCCAAGTAAGGAGCCTGATGTAGGACTCAATCCCAGGACCCTGGGATCATGACCTGAGCCAAAGGCAGATGCTTAACCGACTGAGCCACCCAGGAATCCCCAGAGTAAGAATTCTTTAACTTTTAGCTTGGACATTAATTTTCACATTTCACAAAGTTTATTCTTTTATATATGTGTGTGTGTGTGTGTATAACTTATACATATATATGTATGCTTGTTTATTTATTTATTTATTTATTTAAAGTAGGCTCCAAGCCTTGAACTCGAACTCAGAACCCTGAGATCAAGACCTGAGCTGAGATCAGGATTCAGACACTTAACAGACTAAGCCATCCAGGCGCCCCTCACTAAGTTTATTCTAAACTATCCTTCATAGGATATAGGTTTGCTTCCAATGTACCCCACTTTCATCTATATCTCTTCCATGTCATGACCACATGGAACATGTGACTTCTAAATCTACCTCTCCAGAACTTTCCAACTCCCTACTTAACTTCACCTGCAGATCTAACAGACATCACTAATTTAACACGTGCAAGTCAGAACTTTTGATTTCTTACCAACAATATTCATAAGTTATCAACAAGTCTTATTTCAACTTCTAAATTATATCTCAAATCCATTAGAACTTCTTTCCATTTCCCCTGCCACTATCTTAAAGTTGTTTTTTCCCTGCATTATTGCAATAGCTTCCTATTTAATTTTTCTGCTGCTACTCTTGTCCCAGTAAGCCAAAATGAGCCTTTAAAAGCACAAATCAGATCATTCCTCTGCTTAAAGTCTTCCAAAGATTTCCTACTGCATTGACAGTAAAATTCAAAGCACATGGCTCTTCATAAATCTGCCCTTGCCCTCATTTCTGACCTCATCTTATACTACTCTCCCACCTCATGCTTATATCAGGCTTTTCATTTATTCGTCCTCTGCGGCTTCCTCCAGGTCTTCACCTGGGTGGCTGGCTCCTTCCCATTATGTCATGTCCTCATATCTAATACTTTTCCAACTCTGCACTTACCCTCTATTATTCTTTACTTGATTTCCCTGCTTTATTTTCTTCGTGGCATTGGTAAATATCCAAAATCATCTTACTTATTTTTACCTATCTCCCATCCTTGAATATAAGCTCTATGACAGTAAGGACCTTGTCTTTTTGTTGCTATCTTCCCAGTGTCTTAGATCAAACATTTATTCAGTGACTCAAAACCAAACACAATATATAGATTATGGAAACGCAAAAAAATCGCCTTCAAAGTTCATCATTTTGAAAGACCAAAAAGAGATTATCTTTAGATTACCCACACCATAAATTGTAAGAATAAAGAGTGGTGTTTAATTTTACGAAGTAAATGTACTTTAAGAAGGAAAATGTTTTAACATTTCTTCAGTTACCATTTTACAAATAAAACATATCTTCCATCAGTCTATTAAAAATATATCTCTTTATCAAACATTTTAAGTGAAAAAGCTTAAAATAAAAATAAGTCAACATTCCTACTACAGTTTTATAACAGAATTTTTTCCACAAATAACATCTGCTTGTTAAATTTAGAAATGATTAACCGAAGACTAACAAAAATTTTTAATTTAATTTGGTATAAAGACTACAAAAGTGAAGGTGATACATACTTACATTTGGTCTTTGGGCTTCCTGCAGCCATTTAAAAATGTGGGTCAAAGAGAAAGTTTTAAAATAATTAAATATAGTCTGTGTCTCAAAACACATTAACTTAAGCAAAATAGTTACATTTGAACACAATTTGATACTGAAATAACTATTTTCTAGTTATCTCAAATACGCTGTTGAGTTCTCAGGTTTTTCAACTTGATTATTTTTCTTTTTTCTTTTTAAAAACAGCTTTATTGATATCACATACCATACAATTCACCCATTTTAAGGGTACAGTTTAATATGTTTAGTATATCCACAGGGTTGTACAATCTTCAACTTAATTTTGTAAATGAAGTTTTTTTTTTTCATTTTTATATGTTGATTAGAGAAAATCTAGAAAATACAGAAAAGCATATTAGAAGAAAAACTACTTCATCTACAGACAACCATATTAATATTTTGGTGTAGTTCCAGTATTTTCTCCTTATGCAGTTTTTTTTAATGGATTTTCTGTTTTTAGGTTTTTCTGTCATACCAGAGTTTTGTTTCCTATTTTTGCACTGTACTTTTCATAAATTACTGTAAATTTTTTAATAATAACTAACCATTAAAATTTACTGAATGTTTGTTATTTACCAGGCACCATTCTAGACAGTATTAAGTACTTAATACTAGGAATAACTTCAGAGATTATTCCCATTTACCAACAAAAAAATTGAAGTTAAAAGGTTAAGTAACACATCTGAGGTCATACAGATACTAAAGTGGTAGAGCAAAAAACATAACCAACTGCATAATATTCTAATATTATGAGCCACAATTTACTCAACTCTTTTTCTATTATTAGACACTTAAGCTATTCCTAATGTCTTACTATCATAAAGCTATATAAATATCTTTTTTGTTTTCTATCACTTTCTCTTTTCTTAGTTTTTTTTTTTTTTAAGAGATGGGGGCAGGGCAGAGGGAGAGGGAGAGAGAGAATCTTAAGCAGGCTCCACGCCCAGCGCCTAAGCCCAATGCAGGGCTCAATCTTAAAACCGTGAGATCGTGACCTGAGCCGAAATCCAGTCGTCCCCTTAACTGACTGAGCCACCCAGGCGCTGCTCTTTTCTTTTCTTTTTTTTTTAAGATTTTATTTATTTATTCATGAGAGATAGAGAGAGAGAGAGGCAGAGGCAGAGGGAGAAGCAGGCTCCCCGTGGAGCAGGGAGCCCGACATGGGACTCAATCCCAGGACCCTGGGATCATGACCTGAGCTGAAGGCAGACGCTTAACCGACTGAGCCACCCAGGCGTCCCTGATGCTGCTCTTTTCTTAGTATTTTATCCTTAGAATAAATTTCCAAGAATCAAAATCAAAGTCAAGGGACATAAAATTTTTTAAGGCTCCTGTTACAGATGGTAAAAATGCTTTCCCAGAGGATTAAACTGGTTTTCACAGCCATTAATAATAAGAATGCCTATTTTTTATTTTACAATAGCCTCACAACTATTGTGTTTTATTTTTTAAATCTTTGGTAATGTTGCTTTAACTTTACATTTCTCTTATTACCAGCAACGTTGAACATTTCTTTATATCTGTGCATCACTTTCGTTTCTTCTTCTGGGAATAGTCTGACGTCATCTTGAAAGTTAAGTTAAGTACTGTTCTAAACCTCAACTGATGACTTAAATGTAAATGCATTTAAAACATGAGGGTTTCCTTAATAGCAAACATTTGACTTAATATTAAAATCCAGCATAAGTTTTATAAGAAAAAGAAGTACAATTTATCTTTATTATACAGTAGAACCATAATCCCTACATTGGTTTTTTAAAGGCATGAAACAATTTTTCACTCTTACTTCTTAAATATTTTCTGAACTGACAACTAAATTTAACTGGTTTAGAAAAGCTGGTTACTATCTATCATTCCTTTTGATGACTAAATCTATTAATCAATAAATGAAAGATTTCTAGGTATCACAAAAGGATATAATAAGGGTTTTCTAACAACAAAGAAGCCATTCGGGCTTCTTTAATCATAGGACGAGCCATTAGTGTTCGTCGTCTCCAGTAATGCTAAGGAAAGAAAAGATGGCATACTTAAAGAATATAATAACCACATCTGTGTTACACAATTATGTTAACAAATTAGGGATTAAGGCATTATAATAGAGTCTTACATGATCTCCTGTTCCAGCAAGATGAATGCATACAGGTTTATATTTGCTGTTCCATTCTTTAGGAACAATAAGTTGGAACCTATTTAAAATAAAAAAGATCTGTGAAATTCTCTTTAAAAGGTTTTTAACTCAAACTTTCAAATTTGTAAAAGTTACATAATTAAATTATTTGGGAGAAAAGATCATTCAGAATTTTGACATTCAAATTATGATTAATTAATGTTTGCACAAAGGCAACTAAGATATTATAAATTTGCTTTGTGTTAGCATATTAAAACATTCAGTACAATACGAACATAGAATTTATTGTAATCATTTTTACCTTGTTCAATACCACAACTTTATAAATGCATAATGAAATATTCTTATTTTGCCGAGATATTAATATATATGAGTAAGTCTTAGAAAAAAAAAAACTCTTTAGATAGCTCTGCTTCTTCTCATTGTAGGAATAATGCTTAGTTGTACAAGCTGCTGATGAATCAATAAAATAGTTTGTTATCAATTCTGTTTTTCAATTTGGAGTGTAAAAGCAATCCACGGCAGAAAAAAACAGTTTTCTCTATTTGTCATCTTCTTACTGTAGTATTTCGCCTTTCATTTAATTTTTTTTCCTATAGAAATTATTTTTTAATTGTGATAAAATACATATAACATAAAATTTTCCATTTTAACCTTTTTTAAGTTGTATGGTTCAGTGGCATTAAGTACATTTACGTTGTGCAACAATCAACACCATTCATCTTCAGAACTTTATCTTCCCAAACTGATTTACTTGTCTTTTTAATTTCCCTAGCAGTAGATATTTTAGAATTATTATCATAGTATAATACTACACTCAGTCAGCTCAAGGTGTGACCTTAGGTAGCTGCATTCTCAGGCAACATAAACCTCAATTCTGAAATTATTTTGCTTGGACAGGGGACAATATCACTAGTTATCTGTTATCAATAAATTATTTAATACAGAACACAGACAAGTACATTTAGAAGGATTCAATGGTTATTTCTGTTTTGTGCTCATGACAACTAACTCTTAATTTTTATTCTCATAAAACTAGCAATGTTAACCATTCTGCTTTGTTTTGCATTCTCAGAACTATCCTGCTTCTTGATATTTTGATGATTTGTGGGAAATGAAAACATTTAAAAATGTTTTCCATAGAATGCTGGGTATTGCTGCTATTTTTTCTTCCTTCTGTCCCATAGCAGTGCATACAGAGGCTTCATTATGGAGAATAGCTTTAAATTAATAGAAATCTTTTATTACAGTAATAATGACCACTCATTTAGTAGAGGCTCATTAATTAGTCTGTCTGCTCTTATTATAGTATATTCTCACAGAGTATCTTCCAGTGCCCCATGATAAATGGGTATAGTTCATGTGAGCTTTTTTGCTAGAGCTGATTGGGTCTGGAGTAGGCCAAATTAGGGCAATAAGATTTGTTCTTTTGGTAATCTGGAAGTAAGACAGACTCTAGATTCTGTTGAGCTTTTGGACATGAAAGCTTTGCAGAGGTGTGGTAGCTATTTTTTGTCAGTTGCATGAGAAACAGAGAAAGCTAACCTACCCACAGAGAAATGACATGGGTCATAAAGCAGAGATAAGAGACCATGAAGCATGCAGGAAAGGGAGGTAGGGGAAGTATCTATATAGATCTTAATGGCTTCCCATTTTCAGCTTCTAAAATCTCTCTTTTTAAAAAATAAGATAAACATATATTATTAGTTTAAGATGTGTAACATAATGATTTGATATATGTATATACTGTGAAATGATCACCACAATAAGTTTATTTAACATCCATCACCACACATAGCTACAAAATTCTTTTTTCTTGTGATGATCACTTTTTTAAGATCTACTCTCATATGATCTCACTGATATGTGGAATTTAAGAAACAAGGCAGAGGATCATAGGGGAAGAGAGGAAAAAATGAAACAAGACGAAACCAGAGAGGGAGACAAACCATAAGAGACTCTTATTAATCTTAAGAAACAGAGGGTTGCTGGAGGGGAAGGGGGTAGGGGGATGGGGTAACAGGGTGATGGACATTGGGGAAGGTACGTGTTGTAATGAGCACTGGGTATTATATAAGATTGCTGAATCACAGACCTGTACCCCTGAAACAATACATTATATATTAATTAATTGAATTTAAATTAAAAAAAGAAAAAATATATATAAAATAAAATGAAATAAAAAAAGATCTACTCTCATAGCAATTTTCAAATATACAGTATTTAGATTAACTATAGTCACCATGCTGTTATTACATCCTCAAGACTTATCTATTTTATAACTGGAAGTTTGTACCTTTTGACCACTTTCACCCATTTCACCGCCCCCCCCCCCCCACCTCCAACTCTGGCAACTAACCAGTCTGTTCTCTGTATCTGTGAGTTCAAGGTTGTTGTTGTTTTAGATTCTACATATAAGTGAGATCATATGGTATTCATCTTTCTCTGTCTGACTTATTTCACTTAGCATAATGGTCTCAAGGTCCATCCATGTAATTGCAAATGGGAGAATTTCCTTTTTTTTTTTTTGTCTGGATGATACTGTACTCTCTCTCTATATATACCACTTCCTTATCCTTTTATCCATTGATGGACACTAAGGTTGTTTCCATGCTTTAGCTATTATAAATAATGCTGCAATGAACATAGGAGTACAGGTATCTTCCCAAGTTAACGTTCTTGTTTCCTTCAAATAAATATCCAGAAGTGGAATGGCTGGATCATATGGTTGTTCTACTTTAAATTTTTTGAGGAACTTCCATACTGTTTCCCATAGTGGCTACAGCAATTTACATTCCCACCAACAGTACCCAAGGGTTCCCTTTTCTCCACATCCTCACCAACACTTGTTATCTTGTCTTTTAATAATAGCCATTCTAACAGGTGTGAGGTAATATCGCATTGTGGTTTTGCTTCTGGTATTTGGTATTTTGGGGTCTGTTTTTATGCCACACCATTTTCTTGATGGTTAGTGATGTTGAGCACCTTTTCAGGCATTGTTGACCATATTTATGTCTTCTCTGGAAAATGTCTATTCAGTTCCTCTGCCCATTTTTTTTTTTTAAAGATTTTATTTATTTATTTGACAGAGAGAGACACAGCAAGAGAGGGAACACAAGCAGGGGGAGTGGGAGAGGGAGCCCAATGCAGGGCTCGTTCCAGGACCCCAGGATCATGACCTGAGCCAAAGGCAGACGCTTAACAACTGAGCCACCCAGGCTCCCCAAGTTGTATGAATTTTTAAATATATTGGCTCATTCGGTCCTGGGATCGAGCCCCACGTCAGGCTCCCTGCTCATTGGAGAGCCTGCTTCTCCCTCTCTCTCTCTCTGCCTCCTGCTCTGCCTACTTGTGCTTTCTCTCTGTGTCAAATAAATAAAGAAAATCTTTTGAAGAAATTTAAAATATATATATTTTAATATTAACCCCTTATCAGATATAGGATTTGCCAATATTTTTTCCCATTTCACAGGCCACCTTTTCATTTTGTTGGTCTCCTTCACTGTGCAGAAGCTTTTTAGTTTGATGTCGTCCCAAGTTGTTTATTTTTGCTTTTGTTGCCTTTGCTTTGGTGTCAGATCCAAAAAATCAACTCCAAGACTGATGTCAAGGAGGTAACCACCCATATTTTCTTCTAGGAGTTTTATAGTTTCAGCATTATGTTCAAGTCTTTACTCCATTTTGAGTTAATTTTCGTTTGGTGCAAGATATTGGTCCAGTTTCATTCTTTTGCACGTGGCTGTCCAGTCTTTCTAATACCATTTATTGAAGAGATTCTACCCACTGTACATTCTTGGTTCTTCTGTCATAAATTAATTGACCATATACGGTGGGTTTATTTCTGGGCTCTCTATTCTGTTTCACTGATCAATGTGTCTGTTTTTATGCCAACACCATATTCTTTTGACTACTATGGTTTTGTAGTATAATAGCTTGAAGTCAGGGAGTGTGATGCCTCCAGATTTGTTCTTCTTACTCAAGATTGCTTTGGCTAGTCAGGTTTTCTTGTGGTTCCATACAAAATTTAAGATTATTTCTTCTGTTTCTTTGAAAAATACCATTGGTATTTTTATTCAAAGAAAAATACCATTTGATAGAGATTGCATTGCATCTGCAGATTGCAAAGGTATGGACTTTTTAACAATATTAATTCTTCCAATCCATGAGCATGGAATATCTTTCCATTTATTTGTGTCATCTTCAGTTTCTTTCATCAGTGTCTTATAGTTTGCAGTGTATAGGTCCTTTCACCTCCTTGGTTAAATTTATTCCTAGGTATTTTATTCTTCTTGATGCAACTGTATATAGGATTGTTTTCTAATTTTTCTGATGGCTTGTTATTAGTGTATAGAAATGCAACTGATTTTTGTATATTGCATTTGTATCCTACAACTTTACTGAACTTGTTTATTAGTTCTAGCGGGTTTTTGTCATCTGTAAACAGAGACAGTTTTATTTCTTCCTTTCTGATTTGGATGCCTTTCTTTTTCTTGCCTAAATGCTCTGGCTAGGACTTCCAATATTCTGTTGAATAAAAGTGGTAACAGTTTGCATAGTTGTCTTGTTCCTGATATTAGAGGAAAAGATTTTAATTTTTCTCCATTTAGTATGATGTTAACTATGAGCTTGTTAATATACAGCCTTTATTATATTGACATATGTTCCTTCTATAAAAGTTTGTTGAGAGTTTTTATCATAAATGGATGTTGAATTTTGTCAAATGCTTTTCCTATTTCCATTGAGATCAACATATGAGTTTTATCCTTCATTTTGTCTATGTGGTATGCCACAGTGATTGATTTGCAGATGTTGAACCATCTTTGTATCCCTGGGATAAATCCCACTTAATCATAGTATACGATCCTTTTTGTGTATTGTTGAATTTGGATTGCTAGTATTTTGTTGGGGATTTTTACATCTATGTTAAGTAGGAATACTGGCTTGTAATTTTCTTTTCTTATGGCTTCCTTGTCTGGTTTTGGTATCAAAGTAACGTTGGCCTTGTAAAATGAATTTAGAAGGTTCCCTCCTCTTCAATTTTTTTGAAGAGTTTGGGAAGGATTATTATTAATTCTTCTTTAAATGTTTGGCAGAATTCATCAATGTAGTCATCTGGTCCTCAACTTGTCTTTTTTGGGAAATTTTTGATTACTAATTAAATCTCCTTATGGGTAATTGGTCTGTTCAGATTTTATATTCTTCATGATTAAGTCTTGGTAGATTGCACATTTCTAGGAATTTAACCATTTCTCCTAGGTTATCCAACTGATTGGTGTATAATTATTCACAGTGGTCTCTTATGATGTTTTCTATTTCTGTGATATCAACTCTAATGGCTCCTCTTTCATTTCTTTTTTTTTTTAAAGATGAATTTTTTTTTTTTTTTTAAGATTTTATTTATTTGTGAGAGAGAGAATGAGAGACAGAGAGCATGAGAGGGAGGAGAGTCAGAGGGAGAAGCAGACTCCCCGCCGAGCAGGGAGCCTGATACGGGACTTGATCCCAGGACTCCAGGATCATGACCTGAGCCGAAGGCAGTCGCCCAACCAACTGAGCCACCAGGCACCCAGCTCCTCTTTCATTTCTAATTTTACTTGAGACCTCTCTCTTTATTTCTTGGTAGCCTAGCTAAAAGTTTATTTTGTTTATCTTTTCAAAAACACAGCTCTTAGTTTCATTGATCTTTTCTATTATCTTTATAGTCACTATTTAATTTATTTCATCTCTGATCCATACTAATTCCTTCCTTCTACTAACTTTGGGCTTAGTTTGTTCTTTTTTTAGTTCCTGGTGTAAACTTAGGTTGTTTATTTTTATAAAAGATCTTTCTTTTTTTTTAATGCAGGTGTTTATCACTATGAACCTCCCTCTTAGAACTGCTTTTGCTGTACTCCATAAATTTGGGTATGTTGTATTTCCATTATCATTTATCCCAAGGTGTTTTTTATTTCTCTTTTGATTTCTTCTTTGACCCACTGGTGTTTCAATAGCATGCTGTTTAATCTACACATATTTGTGAGTTTTCCAGTTTTCTTCTTGTTTCTAGTTTCATACCAATGTGGTTACAAAAGATGCTAGATATGATTTCAATTTCTTAAATTTGGGGTGCCCGGGTGGCTCAGTCATTAAGCGTCTGCCTTCGGCTCAGGTCATGATCCCGGGGTCCTGGGATCGAGCCCCACATCGGGCTCCCTGCTCTGCGGGAGGCCTGCTTCTCCCTCTCCCACTCCCCCTGCTTGTGCTCCCTCTCTCGCTGTGTCTCTCTCTGTCAAATAAATAAATAAAACCTTAAAAAAAAAATTTCTTAAATTTATTAAGATTTGTTTTGTGACTAATATATGATCTATCCTGGTGAATGCTCCCTGCACATTTTAAAAGATGCTGTTGGATACAGTGTTTTGTGAATGTCTGTTAAGTCCATCTGGTCTAATGGATAGTTTGAGTTCAATGTTTTCTTACTGATTTTCTGTATGGATTATCTATCCATTGTTGCAAGTCAAGTATCAAAGCTTCCTATTGTTATTGTATTGCTGCCTTCAAGTTTGTTAAATTTTTTTTTATATATTTAGTTCCTATGTTGGGTGCATAAATATTTACAAATGTTATATCCTCTCATTAGATTGATCCTTTTATCATTATATAATGACCTTCCTTGTTCCTTACCAATCTTTGTCTTAAAGTCTATTTTGTATGGTAAAATATAGCTACCTCTACTTTCTTTTGATTTTCATTTGCATGGAATATCTTTTTCTATCCCTTCACTTTCAGTCTGTGTATGTCCTTACATCTGAAGTGAGTCTCTCTTTAGCAGAGAGAGAGAGAGTAAGTAAGCTCAGCGTGTTACATACTTACGTGTATTTTCTACACCCAACGTGGGGCTCAAACTCACAACCTGGAGAATAAGAGTCCCATGCTCTTCCAACTGAGCCAGCCAGGTACCCCTGAAGTGAGTCTCTTATAGGCAGCATATAGTTGGGTCCTGCTTTTTAATCCAGTCAGCCATTCGAAGTCTTTTGATTAGAGATTTTAGTTGATTTACATTTAAAGTGGTTATTGATAGATATGAATTTACTATTGCCATTTTGTTTATTGTTTTCTGATTGTTTTATTATCCTTTTGTTCCTTCTTTCTCTTTGTGATTTCATGATTTTCTCTAAGGTACACTTAGATTTCTTTCTTTTTTGTTTATCCAGTAGGTTTTAGCTTTGTGGTTCTATCAGGCTTATATAAATCATTTTATATTTATAAATCTATTTTAAGGTGATAACAACTTTGAATACATACTATAAAGCTCTGTATTTTTATTCTGCCCCAACCCACGTTTAATGGGAGTAATGCCAAATAATGATTGTAATTAATACTAGCAATTCAAAATAACATTGCATTGATTTTATTATAATTATAAATAAAAAATAACTTACTACTTTAATTTTCTGATTAAAAATTCTTACCTTGCAATAACAGATTCAATTGGCATTATATCAGGCACATAGTGGGCCATGGGGGAAACAAAGTGCCCATCTAGGATCTTACAGTCTGATTGCTCTTCAATCTAAAAGAAAAGCAAAACCAAAATGTATACATGTAGACTAAGATATCTTGGTCTATCATACATGTTTTTCTATAAAAAAAGTTCTAGTCAATTAAAAACCTTTTTTCACTGATGACTACATATTCTTTTGCCCCAATCAGCTTTCTTTCTTTCTTTTTTTAGATTTATTTATTTTAGAGAGAGAGAGTGAGCAAGCTCAGCAGGTAGGGGCTGAGGGAGAGAGAGTCTCAAGCAGACTTCGTGTTGAGTGCAGAGTCCAACGTGGGACTTCATCTCACAACCCTGGGATCATGACTGAGCCCAAACCAAGAGTCTGACACTTAACTGGCTGTGCCACCCAGGTGCCCCCCATTCCCAGTCAGCTTTCTAAAGACATGGCTTTTATACACATTTCTTTTCCTTTTACATCCTTTACTACAGGCCAGTTGGAAAAGTAAACTATAGGGTGCCTGAGTGGCTCAGTCAGTTAAGCATCTGCCTTTGGCTCAGGTCATGATCCCAGGGGCCTGCTCTGCAGGGAGTCTGCTTTTCCCTCTGCCCCTCCCACCACTTGTTCTCTCTCTCTCTCTCTTTCTCTGTCAATAAATAAATAAAATTTAAAAAAAAAAGGAAAAGTAGGGGCGCCTGGGTGGCTCAGTTGTTAAGCGTCTGCCTTTGGCTCAGGTCATGATCCCAGGGTCCTGAGATCGAGCCCCGCATCGGGCTCCCTGCTCTGTGGGAGGCCTGCTTCTCCCTCTCCCTCTGCCCCTGCTTGTGTTCTCTCTCTCTCTCTGTCAAATAAATAAATAAAATCTTTAAAAAAAAAAAAAGGAAAAGTAAACTATAAATAAACCTCATTTGTACAACAGCATGAAATAAGTCAAAATAAAATACTAGTTGGAAGAACTTAAAAATATAAAATAACCGTAAGAACAATTTACAAAGAAACTGTAAAAATAATTTACTGAAATCAAATAAGGGTTGACTTGATGTTAAATATATTAGAATGGCTCATTTTAAGAAATCCATTGACGCAATGAGTCATGTAAACACATTAAATAGGGAGAAATATATATTTACATACATAGCAAAGGCATTTGCTAATATTTAAAGATTTTATTTATTTATTTGACAGAGAGAAACACAGCGAGAGAGGGAACACAAGCAGGGGCAGAGGGAGAGGGAGAAGCAGGCCTCCCACAGAGCAGGGAGCCCAATGCGGGGCTCGATCCCAGGACACTGGGATCATGACCTGAGCCGAAGGCAGACGCTTAACGGCTGAGCCACCCAGGCGCCCCGCCAAGTTATTTTTTTTAAATAAAAAATCTTTATCAGGTCAGTAGTCAAAATTAAATTAGCAGTAAACACCACATATTTTCATTAAAATTGGAAACAAAAAACTGTATCTGTAGATACTATATATATTCAGCTCATTTTAAAACACAAATTCTAGCCAGTAGTGTCAATATCTTATATTAAATAATCCATATATTTTTTTAAAGATTTTATTTATTTATTTAAGAGAAAGAGAGAGAACACAAGCAGGGGGAGCTGCAGGCAGAGGGAGAGGGAGATGCAGGCTCCCCGCCAAGCTCCAGGACCCTGAGATCATGACCTGAGCCGAAGGCAGACACTTAACCGACTGAGCCAGTCAGGCGCCCCTCCACATTTTTTTTTTTTGCAAATGACTTAAATGCTACTTTATCATAAAGTAAGTTTTTTTTTGTTTTTTGTTTTTAAAGATTTTATTTATTTATTTGACAGAGAGAGCATAAGCAGGCGGAGCAGCAGAGGGAGAGGGAGAAGCTGGCTCTCTGCTGAGCTGGGAGCCCATGCGGGGCTCAGTCCAGGACCCTGGGATCATGACCTGAGCTGAAGGCAGACGCTTAACGACTGAGCCACCCAGGCGTCCCTGGCAAATTATTTTCAATTCTTTATTTGTTCTTATTAGCCTATCTTTTTTTCCTCCAGTTTTTTTTTAAGTTTCCAAGTTTTAATTTAAATTCTAGCTAGTTAACATGCAGCGCAACACTAGTTTCAGATGTAGAATTTAGTGATTCATCATTTAACGTACAATACCCAGTGCTTATCACAGCAAGTGCCCTCCTTACTACCCATCATCTGTTTCACCGATTCCTCCATCTGCCTCCCCTCTGGTACCATCAACTTGTTCTCTATAGTTAAGAGTCTGTTTCTTTGCCTCCCTCTCTTTTTTTCCCCTTTGTTCATTTGTTTTGTTTCTTAAATTCCACATGAGTGAAATCGTACGGTATTTGTCTTTCTCACTGACTTATTTTCCTTAGCATAATACTCTCTAGCTCCATCCACGTTGTTGCAAATGGCAAGATTTCATTCTTTTTTATGATTGAGTA
This sequence comes from Neomonachus schauinslandi, assembly GCF_002201575.2. Lineage (NCBI taxonomy): Eukaryota > Metazoa > Chordata > Mammalia > Carnivora > Phocidae > Neomonachus > Neomonachus schauinslandi. Next base: position 96,070,313 of record NC_058404.1, read on the forward strand.
ATATTCCATGATATATATTCTATGATGTATATTTATATCCCCCACATCTTCTTTATCCATTCATTGGTCAATGGACACTTGGGCTGTTTCCACAATTTGGCCATTGTTTATAATGCTTCTCAGCCTATCTTTTATTTGTACTAAATCTTGCTGTTTTGATCATGCTGCAGCTTTATAATACCTATTGGTAAATGACTGAACTAGGTTTTACTTAACACTCTTCTTTTTTAGGTATTCCTGATCTGTTCATACTCTCATGGTTCTTCCCAAAATACTTTCAGGATCCTTTTATAGACTTTAGTTCTAAACTGAATATTTTAACTAGGATTGCACTGCATTTTTTGAAAATGGTAAGGAGACCCAATGTGTATGATATGAAATTTCTAATCCAAGAAGTTTTTATATTTTAGTCTTTGTGCCTCCTACTATGGTTTTAAAGTTTCTTTTTGTATAATTTAGAAGAATAAATTATTTGATAAAGGAGGTAGCACAGATTAATGCGAAAGGGAGTAATAATTCAACAAATAATGTTGGGACAACAGGCAATTTGGTAAGGAAAAAAGGAGATTTTAGAGCCATAAGTAATATAGATTTAAAAATTAAACTACAACTCAAGAATAAAAAGATGAATAACCCAGTTAAAAATTAGGCAATGATTTGGGGCACCTGGGTGGCTCAGTCAGTTAAGTGTCCAACTCTTGATTTCAGCTCAGGTTATGATCTCAGGATGGCAAGATCAAGCCCCATGTTGGGTTCCACACTCGGTGGGGAGTGTGCTTGAAATTCTTTCTCTCCCTCTCCCTCGTCCCTCTGTCCCCTGCCCTGCGCTTGCTTGCCCTAAAATAAATAAATAAATCTTAAAAAAAAAAAAAAGGCAATGATTTCATAGGTATTTCTTCAAAGAAGATATGCAAATGGCCAATAAGCACATGAAAAGATGCTCAACATCACAGTCATAAGGGAAAGGCATATCAAAAATCACAATAAAATACACTTCACACCCACTAGGATGGCTGTTTAATACAAATATTAGTGAGAATGTGGACAAATTGGAACCATTATACACTGCTGGTGAGAAAAGTAAAATGGTGCACTTTGGAAAACAGTTTTCAGTTTGTCAAAAAGTTAAACATAGAATTACCATATGACCCAGAAATTCCAGTCCTATATATATCTAAATAATTCAAAACACATATCCACAAAAACACTTACACATGAATGTTCATAGCATTATTATTCATAATAGTCAAAAAGCAGAAACCTAAATGTCCATTAGCTGATAAATGTCACATATCTATATAATGGAATATTATTTAACAATAAAAAAGTGAGGTATTGTTAGATAACATGGATGAAACTTGAAAATTTGTTCAGTGAAATAAACCAGACACAAAAGGCCTCATATTAAATGATTCCATTTATATGAAATGTCCAGAATTGGTGGATCCATACAGAATAGCAGACTAATGACTGCCAGCAGGGAGAAGGCTGTATGGAAGTGGGAAGTAACAGCTAAGGGTATATGGTGTCTTTTGGGGGAGATGAAAATATTTTGGAAGTAAGTAATGATAGTGGTGATGATTGCACATCTTGGGAATGTAGTAAAAAACAACAACACTGAACTGCACACTTTAAAAGGGTGAATTCCATGGCAGATGAAAATATCTTGGTTTTTACTTATTTATTTTTTAAGATTTTATTTATTTATTTGACAGAGAGAGAAACAGCGAGAGAGGGAACACAAGCAGGGGGAGTGGGAGAGGGAGAAGCAGGCTTCCTGTCAAGCAGGGAGCCCGATGCGGGGCTCGATCCTGGGACGCTGGGATCATGACCCGAGCCGAAGGCAGACGCCTAATGACTGAGCCACCCAGGCGCCCCTATATCTTGGTTTTTAAAAACCAAAAGAGATGGTGATGGGGAGAATACAGGGAGAGGAAGGAACTCTGTAAGAATGCATTCTAAAATCTTAACAGTAACTCCTCCTTGGGAGAGATATGGAATTAAGTGGTGGAAAGTGGCAGAAAGTTAGAGTTTTGATTTTTTAGTTGGTATAATTTTAATTTGTTTAAGTCTATGATTTTTAATAGAAAAAAACAGCGATAATAGAAATATTTAGCAAAATTTGAGGGAGAAGTGTTCTAAATCCAGAAGCTACGGAAAGAACAGCTATATGGTATAGAAAAGGGATTTCCAATTTATAAAATTTTGTTTTCAGCAGTGGAATTGTTTTGAAAAATGAAATCTCCTAAAGTTATCCAATACATAAGAGATGAAAGTAGAGTTACTTTGGTTGAAGGACAATGAGGGATGTGAAGCCCATGCATTTGTACCCCCTCCCCAACAATACCTCAATTATCCAATTACATAAACCTAGAACTGCTTTACAGAAAAGTGTATGGTTGCTAAAAAAACAAAGCTATTTCAAATATATTTTCTCATCGTCTCTAATGTTACAGCATTTTCCTTCTACCCTTCTCCCATCAATTAACATAATATTTCCCTGATGTTATTTAGAAGCTGTTTTGGGTGGGTGCCTGGGTGGCTCAGTCGGTTAAGCATCTGCCTTCAGTTCAAATCATGATCCCAGAGTCCTGGGATTGAGCCGCACATCTGACACCCTGCTCAGCAGGGAGTGTGCTTCTCCCTCTCTCTCTGCCCCTCCCCCTGCACTCTCTCTCATTCACTCTCTCTTAAATAAATAAATAAATAAAATTTTTAAAAAAATAGAAGCTGTTTTGGCAACAACTTCTCATGTGCTGATTCTCCAACTAGAATACTTCCCCGTGTTACTTACAGTTCTTCTGAGATGTTGAATAATTTATTTTAACCCTCCTGATCCTAAAGATACAAAACAAGGCTCAAAAAGATCAAGACTTAAATATTTTCTTGTATTTAGGCAAGTACTAAATTTATGCTCTCAAATATACATGAATGATAGTTATTATAAGCATCCTCTTAGGACACATATAGTATTTAATAATATTAAATGAAAAATCTATACTCATATTTTAGTGTTTACTGTTACTATAGTCCAACATTCAACCTACTCTTTGTTGTTTTTTTTTAAAGATTTTTATTTATTCGATAGAGAGAGCCAGAGAGCACAAGTCGGGGGGTTGGGGGGGGGCAGCAACAAAGGAAAGGGAGAAGCAGACTCCCTGCTGAGCAGGGAGCCTGATGTGGGACTCGATCCCAGGACCCTGAGATCATGCCCTGAGCCAAAGGCAGACGCTTAACCGACTGCCAACCTACTCTTGACACATATTTATGTTAAACCAGAATTTCTGTAACTTCATTTCTTTTATTTAAATACCTTATCGATGTGTACTGGATAATCACTTGAAACCAGATTCTGACATCTTTCTCGATTTCCAATCATCTTTCTGAATTCGAAGAGTCTATTATGATAAGGGGGGAGAAAGGAAAAATTCAGTATGCCCATTGTATTGAGAGTGTATAATGCTGAAAAATTTGCAAGTCCAATTTATAAGCCATGTCAAAATTTAATTTGAATCATTAGAGAAAAAGATGAGGCTATTGGTTTTTATTCAAGCTGGACATTTTGTCTCATAAAATATGTGAGAAATATCATTGTTCAGAAAGCAGTTAACATATACAAGACTCAAAATTAAAGCCATAAATCCTGAAAATTCATTTTCTTAAGTCCAGATATTTCCATGAGCTACAGTATAGCTCAGCTTTATTGTCATTACAAATTCAAGTTACCCGAGGAAGCTCGGTCCCTGGAAACTCTAAGCAACTTAAAAATAATTAAAGTTAAAAATCTAGCTTGTATTTAAGAGCTCTTTATTTTTAATTTTATTTAATTTTAAAATTACTTTTAAAATAGTTCAATTTATGATTATACGGTTTAAAACTTAAGAGAAATAATTAAAAAGACAACCGACAAAAGGAAATAATTACGTTTCATATACTTCAATGCTTAATTTGCCAGTCACTTTATAGTAAAGGATTTTATCACTGAAAAACAATTTTAAATGTTTACTACAACAAATTTAGAATAAGCAAATTTGGAAAAAAAAAAAAATGCTTACCTTTTGAGATCTTCTGGCCTCCCCCATCCTCTGATAAAAAGTTTTGTGAGGAGAAGTCTCCGGTATAGAATATCTAACTTGCTCACACCCATTAGTAGCAAACAAACATCTATGAAACAAGATTTAAAATGACTTTAAAATATTTTATTTTAGGCAGCAGGTCAATTTCCTAACCATCTCTTTAAATATGAGGTAAAAATTAAAGATTGATCTACTCTCTTTGCAACTTTCAAATATATAATATATATTTTTAACTATAGTTACCATGCTGTACATTACATCCCCAGAACTATTTATCTTATAGATCTTAGAAGTACTCATCACAAGAAAAAAATTTGTAACTCTGTTAGGTGATGGATGTTAAACTTATTGTGCTAATCATTTCACAATATATACATCTATCAAATCATTATGCTGTAAACTTTAAACTAATACAATGTTATATATTAACTATACATCAATAACACTGGAGAAAAAATTAAAGACTGAGATTAAACTATGTACCTTGAATTTATTCTCTTGGATATAGATATAGAAAAAAAGAACTGGGATGAAAGTCGAGAAGATGAACTCTGTATTCCTTTAGGGCAGGATCTTCCCATCCTCAGCACAGTGACTAACAGTAACACTCAGTATTTATTGGATAACAATTGTAGTGGCTATTACTTACGTAGTACTGTATTATCTGCCAGGCACCATTTTGTAAAACTACACACACTCACACACCCACCCACCCACACATACACACACACACACTCCTGTTTAAACCTCCCAGCAACTTTATGAAAAAGGATCTATTACCCCAAGATGAGGAAACTAAGCCACAGAGAAAATAGGTGATTTATCTAAGGTCACACAGCTAGTGGTAGGCTGAGCTAGAATTGAATCCCTGGCATACAGTGAGATCTAACTACTATTCTACACTGCCTGTCTACCACACTAGAGTGCATGAAAAGTAATAATTAAGCAATGCTAATATGTTGTAGCACTTTTCTATTTTTTCCAAATATTTCTAAATTTTTTTTTGGTTTTTGATTTTTTTTTTTTTAAATATCTGCCTCTGTCTTTTCAAATTGGATGGTGTAGTTCTGACTTGTGGGCAAAACCTGATTCAGTTTCAGGGTTTACTCTACTTAGAAAAATGGAAAATAGTGAGCTTTAATGAGTACTTATCTATTATTTTGACTGTTCTCATGGAACCACCACTTATGTTTTATACTTTTGCTCTTTGATCTGTAACAAAATACAAGTTTAACTTAATGCTCCTCTTTGTTTACATAGGTATACAATCTAATCCACCATCCAACTGGGCTGGCACTTTATTGTTTTTATGACTGGAGCAGCAAAACCAAATCCTTCATATTGCCTCTCTCACAACTCTCAGGACCAAGAACAAGCATTTACTAGATAAGGTACTTGTTAAGCAATATAATCTATAGTATTTAGTATTTTTTAATACCACCCAACTCTCTTTTTCCCAATTCCCATGTGTTACTCAATTTTTATTCTTGATAAAAATTTGGTTGTGGCATAATCTTGCTAAGGAAAATAACCCATAATGTATATCCAGCTTTGTTTATACTACTTATATCACCATCATAAATAAACAGACTGGTATTCTGATTATTAGACGACAATGAATTATCATCAATTAGTTCCCCAAAGCTAAACCATTCTAGGACGGCCTAACACAAACTTAAGTTTCTGAACTTTTAAGAATATTACTTTTTTTCATGTAAGCAAGAAGTATTTATTAAATGCTTACTATATGCCAAGAATTATTTTAGGCCCTGTGTTATAAGATGACCAAGGCACATTCTTCCTCTCACAGATCTTATATTTTAGTGGAGGAAAACAAATTACCAAAAAAAATAAGCAAAGAATAGATAATGACAACACTATAATGATAATATAACAAGAGAGTGTGATAAATACCAGAAGTCTCCTTTTTTTTTTAATTTTTCTTAAAGATTTTATTTATTTATTTGACAGAGAAAGACACAGCGAGAGAGGGAACACAAGCAGGGGGAGTGGGAGAGGGAGAAGCAGGCTTCCCGCCGAGCAGGGAGCCCGATGTGGGGCTCGATCCCAGGACCCTGGGATCATGACCTGAGTGGAAGGCAGATGCTTAATGACTGAGCCACCCAGGCACCCCCAGAAGGCTCCTTTGATAGTCTAAAAAAGTCCCACTTAACCAAAGAGGTAACATTTAAGGCAAGACCTATATAACATTAAGATGCTGGCCAAGACTTTAAACTGTAAATCTCATTAAAATCCATACTTCCTGAAGTCTACTCATGGACAATATTCCAATGAAATATGTAAAAACTATCTAGTCGTTAGGTAAAGGTAAAGCACAGGAACAAATAATTAATGTAAGAGGAAATGCAAGAGAAAATTATCACATAAGTCTCTATTTGCTAATTCAAAGATGTTCACTGTAACATTTTAAAATTCAAACAATACAGAAGTAGGAAGAATAAAAAAAGGGAAGAATAATCTTGTTTCCATTACCTCCAATTCTACTTTTCAGAGATATTTAGTACTAACAGTGTGGAATCTTTTCTTGTTGACATTATTTACTTACTTATACAAACTTTAAAAAAAAACTTACTAGTTACAGGGGCGCCTGGGTGGCTCGGTCGTTAAGGGTCTGCCTTCGGCTCAGGTCATGATCCCAGGGTCCTGGGATCAAGCCCCACATCGGGCTCCCTGCTCAGTGGGGAGCCTGCTTCTCTCTTTCCCACTCCCTCTGCTTGTGTTCCCTCTCTTGCTGTGTCTCTCTCTGTCAAATAAATAAATAAAATCTTAAAAAAAAAAAACTTACTAGTTACATTACACATTTTTGGCAGTATTTAACAACATAAAAATATACAGTATAGGAGCACCTCGGTGGTTCAGTTTGTTGAGTATCCAACTCTTGGTTTTAGCTCAGGTCATGATCTTGGAGTTGTGGGATTGAGAGCCGCAACTGGCTCCATGCTCAGCACAGAGTCTGCTTGAGATTCTCTCTCTCTCCTTCTCCCCCTCCCCCCTGCTCCCACTCTCTTTCTCTCTCTCTCAAATAAATAATCTTTCAAAAAAAAAAATATATATATATACATATATATACAGAATAAAGATGAGAAGTCTTTCTTCTTTACTTCTAAGTTTCCTCTCCTCCTAAAAGGTAAACACTGTATTTAATGCTGTATACCCGTGACCTCTATCCATTTATACATGTACATATATTTTAGGAGTTTCTGCTGTGTTTGTTTTTAAACACAAAAGAGACCAACTTCATTGTTTGTCTTTTTCCAATGTTGTTCCGCACGCTGCTGATTTATAGGACTGCCTCATTTTTTTCTATTAAGAGATGAGCTTAGGGGCGCCTGGGTGGCTCAGTCATTTAGCGTCTGCCTTTGGCTCAGGTCATGATCCCGGGGTCTTGGGATCGAGCCCCGCATCGGGCTCCCCGCTCTGCAGAAAGCCTGCTTCTCCCTCTCCCATTCCCCCTGCTTGTGTTCCCTCTCTCGCTGTGTCTCTCTCTGTCAAATAAATAAATAAAATCTTAAAAAAAAAAAAAAAAAGAGATGAGCTTAGCCCATTTATATTTATCACTATGGTATTTTTTGGGTTTAGTTCTTCTAGACTTTTGGTTTTGAGTTTTCATTTTTAAAAAATTATTCACATTTAATTGTTTTACATTTTAGTGTATATAAATTTGAAAGAGATATATTTAAAGTTCAGTATGTCATAATGACTAAGAGCATACACTCTTCCCTGGGTTGAATCCTCTACCATGTGACTTTGAGCAAGTCACTTATCCTTTCTGTGAGTCATCTGTAAAATGGGAATAATAACAGTACTTACCCCTTAGGATTGGTATGAGAAGTAAATGAGTTACCATTTATGAAGCATTTAAACAATAGCAACAATATTATTGATTATCCTTACTGTGGGGTCTCCCAATCAAATGGGGGGCCATCAAATGTGGGGTGATCCAATCAGGTAGAGGCTGGGGGTACAGGTGGTGAAAGAATTCACCCAAGGCAGAATAACAGAGATAAAAGTTTACGGAAGTGGCCGGCAGGACAGCAAAGTGAAGACTGTCTGCCACAAGACAGTGGTGGGAGGCCACAGTTTGAGGGCAGAGTGAGGGAGTACAGGGAAGTATGGAATTTTCCCTTTTTTGGTAATCTTACTAAGGTAATCTTAGGTAATCAAGCACGGGGCCTGGGGGAGCAGAGTGGGGAGAGGGAGAGGAAGAGAGAGAATCTCAAGCAGACTCCCGCTGAGTGCAGAGCCCCAAGCAGGGCTTGATCCGAGGACCCTGAGATCATGACCTGAGCAGAAATTAAGAGTGGGATGCTTAACTGACTGAGCCACTCAGGCGCCCCAACTAATTCCTATTTTTTAAATCTAGAAATCTTCGGGGCACCTGGGTGGCTCAGTCAGTTAAGTGTCTGCCTTCAGCTCAGGTCATGATCTTTGAGTCCTAGGATGGGGCCCCACAGTCGGCTCCATGCTCAGCAGGGAGTTTGCTTCTCCCTCTCCCTCTGCCCCTAGCCCCGGGTCATGCACTCTCTCTCTCAAATAAATAAATAATCTTTAAAAAAATCTAGAAACCTTCTATAAACTTAGATCTAGCTCTAAAACCTATATCCCATTTTTAAAACCCCTTTCAAGCAGCTCTTACAAGTGTTGTTTTAGTGTTTGAACGTCTATAATGAATTTTCCATATACATCCCATTTATGTTTGTCATAACTTATAAAATATCCTTTTTGTAATGTAACCAATAGTATGTTCAATCCATATATTAACTTAGTAACACTGTTATTATTATTTTTTTAGTCTTTCCATCCAGAGTTTTACTTCCTCCATTAATATTTTATTCTATCCTTTAAGTATTTTTATGAAGCATGTTACATGACTAACAAAATATTTAGTATTTGTGATAACTACTATGAATAGGATTCCTTTTTCCTTATACTTTCTCTTTAGATTAATAATACTATTTCCTAAGAAAACAGTTTATTCTAGATTTTTTCCTTTAATCCCACAACTTCTGTATTAGAATTGCATTCCAGGAATGAGTATATCAAATACTTAGGGGGGAGATTTATTCCTCTGTGATGGGATATGCATCTCTCCACCATACCATGCTATTCCTCCAATTTCTTACAAGCTAAACCATATCAGAAACCCAAGATCACAAGTCATAAAGCGAAAAAGTTCTATGCATGTTACGAACTTTCAGGATTACACTTCTTAATCTACTATCCTAAGGATTTTTATAAGCCTGCCTTTAAAACAGATTTCTGATTTTATCTGATTAATATTTTTCTAAGGTATCTTTAATAATACACCTAATTAGGAGAGAATAATGATTTGAAAATTAAAAAAAAAACTAAAGAATATTTTTAAAAGTAATCTGTACTAAATATATCCAATTACAAAATGATACACTGTAGAATTCTGCATGGAAAAATATTAAATAAATGATATAAACATAAAATCTTAGTGTCTGTTGTAACAAGTTTAAAAATAGTATCTCAAAAGAACAATGTTATAGGGCGCCTGGGTGGCTCAGTTGGTTAAGCAACTGCCTTCGGCTCGGGTCGTGATCCTGGAGTCCCGGGATCGAGTCCCGCATCGGGCTCCCTGCTCAGTGGGGAGTCTGCTTCTCCCTCTGACCCTCTCCCCTCTCATGCTCTCTCTTACTCTCTCTCTCTCAAATAAATAAATAAAATCTTTAAAAAAAAGAAAAAAAAAAAGAACAATGTTATAAATAGAATAGAGGAGAGATCCTGCAAACTTTTCTATAAAAGGGTAGATAGTAAATATTATAGGCTTTGCAAGCCAAGAGGTGAAATCAAAGGTATTGTGTAGGTGCATAAAAATCACAAAAAAAGAAAACTAATATTCACATAATTTTTACTGAGGAAATTTAAAATATAATAATAATAATAAGCAATCTTTTGTAATATAGGTCTAGAAATGAGAGGAGTAAAATTTTTTTTTTGGGATTTTGTGTAATGGGGGTTCAAAGTTAGTGCCCTTATCACTAAATTGAGTACTAATGTTCATGTGTAAAAACTATTCTTAGTTTATGGGCCATACAAAAGCAGGCAGGTTGGCCCACAGGCCATAGTTTGCTGACCCATGGGCTAGAAAAACCAAATAAATCATAGATATGTCACAAATGCCACAATAATGTCACAAATGCAAAAATACAACTATAAAACACTACATTAAAATGATAAGTTATCCAATCCTATAAAATGGTATAGGTAAAATGTAAATATTGATTTTAAAAGAATTAAACATGTCACAAGGTAGACCTAAAATTAGTATTCTATCTAAAACAAACATTAGTTATTTAATTAGTTGTGTTTTGTCTGCCTTCTTAAAATTTGTAATTTGGTAGCTAAAAGGTGGAAAAAACCCACGTGTCTGTAAATGGATGAATAGATAAGCAAAATGTGGGGTATACATACAATGGAATATTATTCAGCCTTAAAAAGGAATGAAATTCTAACATATGCTACAATGTGGAAGAACCTTGAGGACATTACGCTACGTGAAACAAACCAGTCACAAAAAGACAAATACTGTATGATTCTACTTATATGAGGTTCCTAGAGCAGCCAGATTCATAAACAGAAAGCAGAATGGTGGTTACCAGGGGCTGAGGGGACAGGAAAAGGGGTGGGTATTGTCTAATGTGTAGAGAGTTTGGGTTTTGCAAGATGAAGAGTTCTACAGATGAAGGGTGGTAATGTTTGCACAACAGTATGACTGAACTTAATACCACTGAACTGTACACTTAAAAATGGTTAAGATGGTAAATTTTACCACAATAAAAATAATGGAAAAATTAAGAAACTGGAGTTAATTTGATAGTCTCTTTACAAAATTCTTCAGAAGTTAATTGATACTTTCTTTCCCTCTTGGTAACTTTCTCAGTAAGTATAAGTAGTTCATTATCCTACTGATCTAAGAACAGAACTCAAAGCATGTATTATTCTCTTCAAAAAAATGCTACGGCATAATTTAAATATCTAAACACCTCACTAACGCCTTTAAATAGAAGAATTTGAAGAACAGACCTCTTTGTTTCCCCCATCCTCTCAATTCCTCTTTCTTGAGGATTAGTTTCCAAGAACCCAGCCTACATGGGTTTTCTGCTTTAGGGTCTCATCTAGCTTCAATCAAGGTGTCAGCTGGGCTGTATTCTCATCTGGAAGCTTGACTGGAGAAAAACTTGCTTACAAGCCCACTCAGCTTGTTAGCAGAATTCATTTCTTCACAGCTATAGGCCTGAGAGTTTCAATATTTTACTATTTGTCAGCCAGAGGCCAATCTGAGCTCTTAGGGACTATCCATGGTTCCCTACCAGGTGACTCTCTCCACAGACGTTCACAAAAGGGCAGCTTACCTCTTCAAGGCCAACAGGAGAGTGAGACTGAGTGTTCTAGCAAGGCAGAGTCTAATATAACTTAATGTAACCATGGGAGTGTCATCCCATCAACTCTGCCATATAACATTTCATCATCATGGGCCATTTATTTTCTCTATAGTGGCTGGAAAAGGATGGGGGTTAATGTCTTCCTTTGTAACATAAACACATCAATAGCAGATTCCATATTAGCATTAAAAAATCCCCAAATTCTGGGGCGCCTGGGTGGCTCAGTTGGCTAAGCTGCTGCCTTCGGCTCAGGGCATGATCCCAAGGTCCTGGGATCGAGCCCTGCATTGGGCTCCTTGCTTAGCAGGGAGCCTGCTTCTCCCTCTCCCTCTGCCTGCTGCTCCCCCTGCTTGTGCTCTCTCTGTGTCAAATATATAAATAAAATCTTTAAAATAAATAAATAAATAACCCCAAAATTCCAACACTTGTATTTTACAGTAAGAAGAAAACTGTTCATGAAACATCCCATTTTTCTACTCAATATTCTTCTAAGATGGTAATCAAAGGCAAATATACAAAAGTAAAAAGTTCAAGAGAAGCAGGAAAGGACCTGAGAACAATGAACTTTTTGAATATTTTGTAAAGTAGCATTGTTTATTATATGTCTAAGTTGTTTAGTCATTTCTAATTTTCAACCCTATACCAGAAGAGCTTTCCAAATCACTTTAATTCCATATCATATGGGCCATAACAATCAGCACCTCAAATCTAGAGCCAGCATATTCCTTGCTATATTTACCTGCAGTAAACCACTGACCAGTAAGTTACAGAAAGTAAATCAAACACACACATAACCTGCTGTAAGTTTGGCTATAGAGTTGAGGATTACAAAGAACTTCTTGAATCCCATTTCAGTCCCAAGAACAATATTAATGTCCAGGTTTTCTGGGACGTTCTAAACACGTAAGTCTAGGTAGGGCTAACTGCTATCCCGTGCCACCATGAACAGATAATAATACAAGTCCAGAGTAAAGATAACTCCAGTTCACCAAAAAGAGGCACCATCTAGAGCCACATCAGATACTTAAAGCATCTACTTCAGGCTGGATTGACACCAGTGAGCTTCTGCAGAGACAGACCCATTTTTGAAGTATGCATCAAGCCAAACTGATAACAACTGTCATATATATATATATATATATAAATATATTTTTTAAAGATTTTATTTATTTATTTGACAGAGAGAGAGACAGCAAGAGAGGGACCACAGCAGGGGGAGTGGGAGAGGGAGAAGCAGTTCCCACCGAGCAGGGAGCCCGATGTGGGGCTTGATCCCAGGACCTTGGGATCATGACCTGAGCCAAAGGCAGACGCTTAAGAGCTGAGCCACCCAGGCGCCCCTGTCATCTATATTTTTATATAGCCAATGCCAAAGGAAAACTCAAAGTACTTCTACAAAAACAAACTTCTACAAAAGTAGAAGTTCTATTACAGTGCCAAGGAATGAAGTCTTTCCTAGAAATGAGCTCTATTGCTGAAGTGGCACTCAGTATCTGTATGCCATATAGTACTTTTATCTCCTATCACTCTAATACTTAAGCATTTACACAATGCAATCCTAATTTTTTTCTGGATTCTTATCCTCATAAAGTTGATACATAAATAGGAAGTTTATTTGTTCATTTGTTTTGAGGGGTGGATATCTATTCTAAGCAGTCATCTAAGGAAATTCAACAGGTGATTGTCTCATATCCTCATGTGAAACATTCAGCAAATAATCTAATCTCTTTTCAAACTTAGTTCTTCTTTTCCATGGCTTTAAAGAAAGTAATTATGATTTTTAAAAGATTTCTTTAATGTTTACTTTGTTTAGGTGCACTGTTCCTAAGAAATGATTTTTTTCTTTCTTTTTTTCCCTATGGTACAATACACAGAGCTTATTTAGATTTCACCGTTTGTTTTTTTTTTTAAAGATTTTATTTATTTATTTGACAGAGAGAGACACAGCGAGAGAGGGAACACAAGCAGGGGGAGTGGCAGAGGGAGAAGCAGGCTTCCTGCTTCCTGCTGGGGCTCGATCCCAGGACCCCAGGATCATGACCTGAGCCGAAGGCAGACGCTTAACGACTGAGCCACCCAGGCGCCCCTAGATTTCACCGGTTTTACACACTCATTCCATATACTTTCATGGTCTAAAGCCATCACTTGGAGGTGGCAATGGAAAATAGCAGTGTCAGAAGACCTGGGTTCCTTCACTAGCTATGTGACCTTGATGCCACCTTAATCTATAAAAGGGGAATAATAACTGGCCTACTATACACACAGTTGCAAATTATTCAATTAATATAAAAATTGATCACCTGTTTTAATATATTTTAAGAGATACAGGAGGGGTGCCTGGGTGGCTCAGTCATTAAGCGTCTGCCTTCGGCTCAGGTCATGATCCCAGAGTCCTGGGATCGAGCACCACATCGGGCTCCCTGCTCGGCCGGGAGCCTGCTTCTCCCTCTCCCACTCCCCCTGCTTGTGTTCCCCTCTCTCGCTGTGTCTCTCTCTGTCAAATAAATAAAATCTTAAAAAAAAAAAAAAAAAAAAGAGATACAGGAAGATTCTTCTTAAAATTCTTTTCATAGTAAGCCTGCTGGTGAAAAAGCACAGGCTTTACATTCAGGAGTCCCGTGTTTCTTGGATTCTTGCTTTGTTACTTATTTGTGGTGTGACCCTAGGAAAAAGAACTATTCTCCATGCTTTCGCTTTCCTTGTATGCTTGACACAATCCCAACTCAGAAGACTGTTGTAGGGATTAAATGAGGCAAATCAATAAGCACTCACTCAACATATATTCATCTAGCAATTATTCTGCTTGGTGCAATCCTGATTAAAAGTCCCTTTGTGAAATACACACACACACACACACACACACACACACACACACACACACGCCAGACTTAGGGGATTAGAAGTCAATGATACATTAAAGCAACATTATGGCAAAAATATATATATTAATTTTTTTTTTTTTACCTATATACCTTCTTGGAACCAGTCATAGGAATCTGATAAGTTTTTTGAGCTATTACAAACAAATTTGCAAGACTGAATCCAAGCACAAATATATCAGGTCTGGATTCAGAAAACAGTTCTGAACTAACAGAAAACACATTTCAAATTTAGCTGCTCACGAGTGGAATGTCCCTGACAGGATAAACACAAGAAGGTCACAAACAAGACAAAGGTTACAAGTGATGGCACATACTACACAACAGATAACTAATATAGGGTCTGGCATAGGTAACTGCTTATAAATATTGGTTGAAAGAATTGAATTGAGTCCCAACTCTGCCACTTTCAGTCCAAGTGACTCTGGGTAAGTTGTCAACTTCTCTGAATCTTAGTTCTCTATAAAATAGAAATATGTCTGCTTTATCTATCTCATAGGAAAGTTGTAATCAAGTGAGATCACATGAGAATGTACTAGCACTAATAAAACAATTATGACTACTGCTACCAACTACCTTACAAGCCTACTTGTAGAAAAGTAACATGTTAATATGTAAGCACCAGAAAGAGACAGCATCAAGACCTACTGAAACAAACAAACAAACAAAAAAACACAAGTTTTTTCTAAAAATGGCATTTTCTTTATGATGAAAGGTGCTGGTCACTGCTAAATTGGTGCTGGGCCTTTTCTAACCCCTAGATTACAGCAGCAGGGTCTGCTAGTGGTATCTTGCAAGACTGAATCCCCCAGTAGGCGCAGGAGACAGTGAGATGCCGATCTGAGGATCCCCAGATTAGAACAAGGCACTACAGGGAAGGTAGTTAGCCTTTGTAGTTAGCCGAGCGAGAAAACCAATAGCGCCAAGACAATTCCACCTCCCACAGGGATTAGAGACCGCCCGCCAGCCTAACTCACTCGGGTCGGCCAAAGCGCGCCCTAAAACCCCGCTTCGTCCAGCGCCCGGGACCTCCGCGTCTCCCGCCAAGCCCTGCGTCCCCCGTCCCTGCTTCCTGGCACGTACGCAGTGTGTCGAGAGGCTCGGGGACCGCGGCCTGGACCGGCTACTTACTCACTGTCCGTTCTTAGGGCACCTGCTGTCCAGCCAGCAGAGCCTCCTGGCGCTGTCCTTTCCCTGACTCCCAGGACTTGCCTTCCGTCGGAGCCACAAATGCAGTGACAGCAACCTCTCCAGGAACCCAAGAATAAGAGGCCCAGACAGCCAAGCCTAGAGAGAGGGACGAGCCCGGGGCGGGGCAGCCCCTCCCGGGTTGTCTCCCAAGCAGTCCCGGGCGGCCGAGAAACGCGGACCTCAGGAGGAAGGCTAGGACACAGGGCCCCGCCCCTGATTTCTTCCCGCCCGGCGCGGTCCGGACTCCCCCGTGACTCTCTCTGACCTCGGGGCGCTCCGCCCACTTCCAGTTGCCGGGCACGCACGCGCACTTGCTGACTTGTTTTGACAGCTTTGGCCAACTGGGATGGGAGGGAGCAGGAGGTGTCGCGAGAGTTGGCCTCCCACCGCCTCGTGGGCGGTGTAACCATGGCGAGCTTGGGGATCGAGGCAGAGCAAGAGCCGCTCTTAGGCGACCGCACAGCCGGAAGCAGGTGAGCGGATGTTGGGGGAAGGCCCCCTCACCTTCCTGCACTATTGCCACTGGCCCCTTTCCCGGCGTCAGCCTCATGGGCCCGAACGTGGGATTCAGGGCGGCGGGAGGCTGTGGCCGGTCGCGCGAGACCGGGTGATGTGCTCCTGCTGCTGAGGAAAGAAGTTTCGTCGCGCGGCGCGATGAGCCAGCGAGTTCTGGTGAAGGTGTTAGAGAAATTCACACTGCCTCTTGGACCTTCACTCCCAACAGTGTCGCGGCCATTAAACCACCGCGTTCTGAGTTCCTCTACGGAGCTCATCAATTTACACGTTTCACAAAAGTTCCGAAATGATGGTTTTAATTGATACTTGAAGAAACCTCTCTTAGTATTGACTTAATTGCGTGATAACTTTTTGATACTTCGTTAGCAAGTAAACCTGTACAAAACGAGCATACCTGTCTCCTATGCCAAACATATAAAGACTAATTTCTTAGCGTTTAAGGATGAACTGTACTTCGACCCTTATATTTCTGGTTATTTTGATCCTACTTTATGGACAGTAATTCAGAATTGTTCAGTTTGTCTCTTACTACTTAGTTAAGTAACTATTTTTGTCTTTAGGAAAACGGAATTAAATATTATTGTGTTTGAAACAATTTATCAAGTAAATTAATACACAGTTAAGCTGTCAACGACCATGTTAATTTTTGCACATTTGTCTCTCTTAAGCACCAAACTTTCATTTTAACCACTTTGTTTGAAACTCTTTTGGGCAGTGTATTTCTCTGGTCCCCGATTTACTAAACGGAATATATGTGTTGCAGTTTTATCTACATTTTATCTTGAGATCAATACAATTATCAATCCCGAAATACTCCATAATACAGGGATGTACTGAGGGCCTACTGAGACATTTTGGACTATTTGCTTCTATACTAGTTTATTTTACACAATTTTTTTTTTAAGATTTTATTTATTTATTTGAGAGAGAGAGAGCATGAGCAGGGTGAAGGGCAGAGGGAGAAGCAGATTTCCCCAGTGAGCAGGGAGCCCATTGCTGGGATCATTACCTGAGCCTGAGGCAGATGCTTTAACCTACTGAGCCACCCAGGCGCCCTTTACTTTCTTTCACTTTCTTACTAATTTATACACTTGCTACACGTTTAAAGTTTTATGTCTGCTTTTCTACCTATTCTGTTGCTGGCAGACTATTCCTCATCATGTTTTGTTATGTATTGACAATCCCTGTTTTTGTTGCTGTCAGCAGCCTCTCTTCTCCCAACTTTATTTTGAGATTTCTAGTTTGCTTCTGCTTTGAAAACCATTTCTAAGCTTAATAGAATTATGTGCAGTTAGAACATGGAAGCTATGACTAAGGACTAACCATCTCTCTTAGGTGCATGTGCTTCGTGCATAGACTTTGTGACATTTGGATTTCTCAAAGTTCTTTTTGCTTCTACCTGGTTCTTGACTATTTTTCAGATAAATTCAGGATCCTTGAGTTAATAGTTGGATGTGGTCTTACGGTATATATTCTGTCACCATGTCCAAATAAATCTACTTTAAAAAAGGAATTCTTTTTCTTACTCTTTTTTTTTTAAAGATTTTATTTATTTATTAATTTGACAGCGAGAGAGACACAGCAAGAAAGGGAACACAAGAAGGGGGAGTGGGAGAGGGAGAAGCAGGCTTCCCACGGAGCAGGAAGCCGCAGGAGGGGCTTGATCCCAGGACCCTGGGATCATAACTTGAGCCAAAGGCAGATGCCCAATGACTGAGCCACCCAGGCACCCCTCTTTTTCTTACTCTTATGTACTCTTATGCTTCAGTTATGTCTGAGTGATTGTTTGAGGCTCATTAGGGTGCATCTAAATTCAGATGTTCTGTCTATAAACAATACTTGATTGAGGTTCTAGATTTAGCATTTTAAAAATAAGGGTGTATTTTTTAAATAAGGTGTATTTTGGGGTGCCTGGGTGGCTCAGCCAGTTAAGCATCTGCCTTCGGCTCAGGTCATGATCCCAGGATCCTGGGATCGAGCCCCGCATCGGGCTCCCTGCTCCGTGGGGAGCCTGCTTCTCCCTCTCCCACTCCCCCTGCTTGTGTTCCCTCTCTCGCTGTCTCTCTCGCTGTCAAATAAATAAGATCTTAAAAAAAAATAAAAATAATAAGGGTGTATTTTAAGAATAATACAATAAGCATACTGTGTTTTAAAACGTAGATTCGGGCTCAGATGGTTAAGCGCCTGCCTTTGGCTCAGGGCATGATCTCTAGGTCCTAGGATAGAGCCCCACGTCGGCCTCCCTGCTCAGCAGGGAGTCTGCTTCTTCTTCCTTTGCTTCTCCCCACTGCTCCTGCTCTCTCTCTCGCTGTATCTCTCTGTCTCAAATGAATAAATTTAAAAATTCTTTAGAAAAAAAAAAAACATAGATTCCCTAGTAAAATGAACATATAATATAACTAATTGACAAGCCCTGTTCGCTGTGAGTAAATTGTAGAAACTACAGCCTAGTTCACCACCAACTTTTTCTCACTAAGAGGGTTAGTTTTAATTTACTGGTCTGGTGAGTCCTTAGTGGTCTCCACTGACCCCATCTATAGTGTTTAAGAGAACAAAGTATTGGCAAACTTTTTCTGTAAAGGCCCAAATGGTAAATATTTTAGGCTTTGCAGGACAAGAGGCAAAATCAAAGATATTATAGAGGTACTTAGATAACAAGAAAGAAGAATTCTCACAAAAAATTTTAGTAATGAAGTTTAAAATATAATAAATGAGTAAAATTTTTTGCAATACAAATCCATGAGAGGAATGGAATTTCTTTTTAGGAGTGGCATTTTTCTTAACTAGAGTTAAAAGTTGATGTTTTCTAACAAGTTGCTCACAAATATTCATCTGTAAAAACTATTCTCCAATAGAAACTGGTGATCTAGAAACAGGTGACAATGTTGGGTTTGGACTAGAGACTATAGATTGCTGATCCCTTTTTTAGATTATCCTAAAATGTTAACAGGTACTTAAAATTTTTCTTTGCAGCTCTAGTCCAGTTTCTGTATTACAGATAATATCTGCGACTTCTGGTCTTATAGAGCATATCCTTATAGAACATTCTCAGTTTATTTTTGCCTTCTAAATTTTATACTGTAACACCATTACACTATTGTGTCAATGAGCACACACTTTTTTCTCTTATCTTCTTTGAATATGGGTTCTTTTTTGCTCTTCAGTAGTTCACAAATGCTCTCTCTGGTAAATAGTAATTTTATTTTTCCTCAGTAAAGCCAGAGTCATTTTTTGGGTTTTTTTTTTTTTAAATAAAGATTTTATTTATTTATTTTTCAGAGAGAGCGAGAACACAAGCTGCAGGAGTGGCAGGCAGAGAGAGAAGCAGCCTCCCCGCTGAGCAAGGAGCCTGATGCAGGACTCGATTCCAGGACCTTGGGATCATGACCTGAGCCAAAGGCAGATGCTTAATTGAGCCACCCAGGCATCCCCAGAGTCATTTTTTGAAAATAAAGTACTGCTGTTTACCCAAGAGTCCTTGTATTAAATAATGATCTATTGAACCTAAATTGGCACTGTTTACTTATTTCTGTTACATTTTATTTAACTTATTTTGGTGATCAGTTCACTCCAGTATTTCATGTATTCTTCCCAGTTTTTAAGTTACAAGTTTGACAAATTGTCTTGGAAGTGCAGCATTCCTTCTTGTGCCTTTGTGATACAAGAAAGAAACCTTCAGATTACTTCATCTTAACCATGTGATATGGTTGGTTGAATCATCACAATTAAGAAAATATAATAAGGGACACCTGGTTGGCTCAGTTGGTTAAGTGTCTGCTTTTGGCTCAGGTCATGATTGGGATTGAACCCAGCATCAGGCTCCCTGCTCAGTGAGGAACCTGCTTTTCCCTCTCCCTCTAGTTGCTGTTCCCCCTGCTTGTGCTCTCTCTCTCTCACTCTCTCTCTCTGTAAAATAAAATATATATAAAAAAGAGGGCGCCTGGGTGGCTCAGTTGGCTAAGCAACTGCTTTCTGCTCAGGTCATGATCCTGGAGTCCTGGGATCGAGTCCCACATCGGGCTCCCAGCTCAGTGGGGAGCCTGCTTTTCCCCGACCCTCTCCCCTCTCATGCTGTTTGTCTTTCTCTCTCAAATAAATAAATAAAATTAAAAAAAAATATATATATATAATAAAAATGGTAACTTGGGGCATCTGGGTGGCTGAGTCAGTTAAGCCTCCAACTCTTTTTTTTTTAATTTTAATTTTATATTTTAAATTTAAATTTAGTTAATTAACATATAATGTATTATTAGTTTCAGAGGTGGAGTTCAGTGATTCATCAGTCTTATATAATACCCAGTGCTCATTATATCACATGCCCACATTAACATCCATCACCCAGTTATCCCATCGCCTCACCCCCCTCCTCTCCAGCAACCTTCAGTTTGCTTCCTATGATTAAGAGTCTCTTATGGTTTGTCTCCCTCTCTAGTTTCATCTTGTTTTATTTTTTCCTCTCTTCCCCTTTGATCCTCTGCTTTATTTTCTTAAATTCCACATATGAATGAGATCATACAATAATTATCTTTCTCTGATTGACTTATTTCGCTTAGCATAACACCCTCTCTACTTCCATTCATGTCATTGCAAATGGCAAGATTTCATTTTTTTTTAAAGATTTTATTTATTCATTTGAGACACAGAGGTACAGAGAGAGAGAGAGCATGAGCAGGGGGAGAGGCAGAGGGAGAGGGAGAAGCAGGCCCCCCGCCGAGCCAGGAGCCCAATGTGGGGCTTGATCCCAGGACCCCGGGATCATGACCCGAGCTGAAGGCAGACGCTTAACCATCTGAGCCACCCAGGTGCCCCAAGATTTCATTTTTTTTGATGACTGAGTAATATTCCATTGTATATATGTATGCCACATCTTCTTTATCCATTCATTTGTTGATAGACATCTGGGCTCTTTCCCCATAATTTGGCTATTGTGGACATGGCTGCTATAGACAGATCACTACAAGGATACCTGGGTGGCTCAGTTGGTTAAGCGTCTGCCTTTGGCTCAGGTCATGATCCCAGGCTCCTTGCCCAGCAGGGAGCCAGCTTTTCCCTCCGCCTGCCATTCCCTCTGCTTGTGTGCACTCTCCTTCTCTCTCTGACAAATAAATAAAATCTTTTGAAAAAAAGTAAATCGATCCCTACATTTGTATCTTTGGGGTAAATACCCAGTAGTGCAATTGCTGGGTTGTATGGTAGCTCTATTTTCAACTTTTTGAGGAACCTCCATACTGTTTTCCAGAGTGGCTACACCAGCTTGCATTCCCACCAACAGTATAGTTCCCCTTTCTTTGCATCCTCACCAACATCTGTCGTTTCCTGACTTGTTAATTTTAGCCATTCCAACCGGTGTGAGGTGGTATCTTATTGTGGTTTTGATTTGTATTTCCTTGATGCCAAGCAATGTTGAGCATTTTTTCATGTGTCTTTTGGCCATTTGTATGTCTTTGGAGAAATATCTATTCATGTCTTCTGCCCATTTTATGATTGGATTATTTGTCCTTTGGGTGTTGAGTTTGATAAGTTCTTTAAAGATTTTAGATACTAGCCCTTTATCTGATAAGACATTTGCAAATATCTTCTCCCATTCTGTGGTTGTCTTTTGGTTTTATGGACTGTTTCCTTTGCTGAGCAAAAGCTTTTTATCTTGATGAAGTCCCAATAGTTCATTTTAAGCCCCAACCCTTGATTTCAGTTCAGGTCATGATCTCAGGGTGGTTAGATCAAGTCCCCCCCGTCGGGTTCCATGCTCAGTGCAGAGTCTGCTTCTTTTTCTCTCCCCCTCTCCCTCAGCCACTCCCCCCACTCATGCATTCTCTCTTTCTAAAATAAATAAATAACTCTTAAGAAAAAAAGTGGTAACTTGGGGCACTGGGTGGCTCAGTTGTTAAGCGTCTGCCTTCAGCTCAGGTCATGATCCCAGAGTCCTGGGATCAAGCCCCACATCAGGTTCTCTGCTTGGCGGGAAGCCTGCGTCTCCCTCTCCCACTCCCCCTACTTGTGTTCCCTCTCTTGCTGTGTCTCTCTCTGTCAAATAAATAAAATCTTTAAAAAATAATAATAATAATAAAATTTAAAAAATGTTAACTTGAGGGTGCCTGGGTGGCTCAGTTGGTTAAGCGACTGCCTTCGGCTCAAGTCATGATCCCAGACTCCCGGGATCGAGTCCCGCATCAGGCTCCCTGCTCGGTGAGGAGCCTGCTTCTCCCTCTGACCCTCCCCCCTCTCATATACTCTCTCTCTCTCTCTTCTCACTCTCTCAAATAAATAAATAAATAAATCTTTAAAAAAAAATGGTAACTTGACTGAAGGACAGTTACATTCTCCTATGTTCCTACTCTCTCCAACAGAGTAGAAAGATGCACTTCTTCACCAAAATTATACTTTTGAATTAAAAAGAAGGAAAAAGTAAAATTCTTTATTTTGAAAAATTTCAAATCCATAGAAAAGTTGAAAAAAGAGTACAATGAACACCTGTATACCCTGTCACTAACTGTTAGCCTTTTCCACACTGCTTGGATTTCTTTCTATATACCCACACACCCTTCTTTTGCCAAACTTCCCAAAAGCAGGTTGCAGATATCATGACACTTTATCCCAGGTATTTCAATCTGCAGCCTGCATCTTCTGGGTTTTTTTTTTAAGATTTATTTATTTATTTTTAGAGAGAAAGAGCGCATGCATGCAATGGGAAGGGGCAGAGGGAGAGGAAGAGAGAGAAGACTCCCCACTGAGTACAGAGCCGGACTTCACAACCCTGAGATCATGACCTGAGCCAAACCAAGAGTCGGCCACTTCACCAACTGAACCACCCACGTGCCCCTGTAGCCTGCATCTTCTCAAAACAAAAACATTCTTTTACACAACTACATCACTATTGGCATAGCTAAAAATACAATACTAATTCAAAATACCATGCAGTATACAGTCTATACTCAAGTTTTTTTCAGTTGTTCCAAAAATGTACTTTATGGCTATTGAAAAGAACAACAACAACAGGATCCAGGGGCACCTGGGTGGTCGGTTAAATGTCCGACTCTTGATTTTGGCTAAGATCATGATCTCGGGGTCATCAGCTCAGGTCATGATCTTGGGTGGTGGGATCGAGCCTCATGTCAGGCTCCATGCTCAGCAGGGAGTTGGCTGGAGATTCTCTCCCTTTCTTTCTGCCCCAACCCCCACTCACGCACTCGTGCTCTCTCTCCCTCTCAAATAAATAAATCTTTTTTTTTTTTTATTTTTTATTTGACAGAGAGAGACACAGCGAGAGAGGGAACACAAGCAGGGGGAGTGGGAGAGGGAGAAGCAGGCTTCCCACGGAGCAGGGAGCCCGATGTGGGGCTCGATCCCAGGACCCTGGGATCATGACCTGAGCCGAAGGCAGACGTTTGACTGAGCCACCCAGGCGCCCCTCAAATAAATAAATCTTTAAAAAAGAAAAAAAACAGGATCCAATTAGTGGTCATGCATTGATTGTTGTATTTGTTTAGACTCTCTCAACTGATAACTGTCCCCTGATCTTTTCTCTCTGTTCTTTCCAATATTGAATCTTTTGACAATTCTAGGTCGTTTTCTGTAGAACATCTCACATTCTGGATTTTTGGCCTGTTCCTTTTTTAATAGATCCTGGTCAGTCATTTCTGGCAAGAACATACCATGGGTTATGTTGAGAATGTCCCAATATAGTAAAGTAAGGAGGCATCAGATGCGCAGCCATCCCACTATTGTGGTTGCCAAGCTTAACCACTTGGTTAAGAGGGTGACTGCTGTATCTCTTGATTATAAAGCCTCATTTTCCATTTTGGGATTAGAAAGTAGCCAATGGGCTGATGCTTTGAGACCCTGTGACTATCCTGTTCTCAACAACTTTTCAACCAGTTGTTTTAGGATCCATCAATTATCCTTTCTTTTTTTTTTTTTTTTTTAAGATTTTATTTATTTATCTGACAGAGAGAGAGAGAGCAAGAGAGTGCAAGCAGGGGGAGCTGCAGAGGGAGAGGCAGAAGCAGACTCTGTGCTGAGCAGGGAGCCTGACTGGGGCTCGATCGCAGCCCCAGGATCATGACCTAAGCCGAAGGCAGAAGCTTAACTGACTGAGCCGCCCAGGCGCCTCTCAATTATCCTTTCTTTCATCCATTATTACATGGAGAGTAGTTATTAAATAGCAATTTTCTAAATCTGTCATCCCTTCAATATTTAATAGCTGTCATTAAAAGAAGAAAATTTTTTTAAAAGATTTTATTTATTTGACAGAGATACAGCGAGAGAGGGAACACAAGCAGGGGGAGTGGGAGAGGGAGAAACAGGCTTCCCCGCAGAGCAGGGAGCCCGATTCGGGGCTCGATCCCAGGACCCTGGGATCATGACCTGAGCCGAAGGCAGATGCTTAATGACTGAGCCACCCAGGCTTCCCAATAATAAAATCTTAAAAAAAAAAAAAAGATCTGAGCAAAATAGTTATTTGAAATTTTCAGGCTTACTTTAATGATAGTTCTTATAAGTGATGGTCATTTTAATTTCTTTTTTTTTTTAAGATTTTATTTATTTATTAGAGAGAGACAGCGAGAGAGGGAACACAAGCAGGGGGAGTGGGAGAGGGAGAAGCAGACTCCCAGCTGAGCAGAGAGCCCAATGCGGGGCTCGATCCCAGGACCCCGAGATCATGACCTGAGCTGAAGGCAGACGCTTAATGACTGAGCCACCAGGCGCCCCGTCATTTTAATTTCTGATATCCAGGAAATAATAATGTGTTCATTAAAAATATAATACCCAATGCTGGAAAGTGATACCAGAATCCAGTGCTGTGGGAATGAATGGTGGATACCTTTTGCTGATATGTAATTATCTGCATTATTTATTCCAGATTCCAGGTTATTGATTTCCAAATAGATGGTCCCCGACTTATGATAGCTTAGCTTATGATTTTGCAACTATACAATGGTGCAAAAGTGATATGCTTTCAGTAGAAACCATACTCCAAATTTTGAATTTTGATCTTTTCCTGGCCTAGTGATACGTGATAGGCTACTCTCTTGCAGTGCTAGACAGTGGCAGTGAGCCACTGTTCCCAGTCAGCCACTTGATCACCAGCATAACCCACCCATGCACTTTCAACCATTCTGTACCCATACAGCCATTGTGTTTCTCACTTTTAGTACAGTATTTTATAAATTACATGAGATATTCAACACTTCGTTATAAAACAGGCTTTGTGTTAGATGATTTTTCCCAACTGTAGGCTAATGTCAGTGTTCTGAGCATGTTTAAGGTAGGCTGGGTTAAGCTATGGTGTTCAGTAGGTTTGTTATATTAAATGCATTTCCGACTTAATGTATTTCCAATTTACAATGGGTTTTTTGGGAGGTAACCCCATTGTAAGTCAAGAATGATCAGTATGAGCATCTGGGGTTCTGGTTTTTAGACTGGGGAGAGGGCAGGAAGGGCAGAGGGAAAGGAAGAGAGAGAATCTTAAGCAGATTCCACACCCAGTGCAGAACCCAGTGAGGAGCCGCACATGAGGCTCAACCTCACAATCCTGACGTCATGACCTCAGCTGAAATCAAGAGTTAGTTGCTTAACCAACTGAGCCACCCAGGTGCCCCTGGGGTTCTGCTATTTTTCAAGTATGCTACATTATGGTGAAAAGTCTATTTTTATGGAATGGCATATATAGTATTAAGAACTTCATATATATTATATCAGCAGCTAATATACCTGGCACATAGTAGATCCAATTAATGTTAGCTGTCTTCCTTCGCTCTACCACTCCCAATCACATCACTTTTGAAAAAAAAAAAAAGTTTCTTTTTTGAAAAGTTTCTCTTTGAAGACAACTTTGACAGCTCTAAGGTCTATTTTAGAAAATAACTTTAGAACATAAGAAGACATTTTGTCTGTTGTGTTTGTCTTAATTATTTGAAAACATAAAGCTCACATTAAGGTAAATTTATTAACTCTTTCTGTATGTGAATGTGAGAATGTAATGAAACCATACACACCCTCATGTATCACCTGACTGAAGTAAGATGTATGCTTAATATACTTGCCTTTACTCCAGGTCATAGGCTTATATGAAAGATCAACCCAGTCTAGAAGGACCTTGGACTCTCTTTAGTCCACTAATAGAACTTGTCTGGTAACCCATGTTGGAGCAAAGGCAAGTGTTCTAGAGGTCCCAGGCCTAGGAATGTCACATCAAACTTTTCTGGTGTCACTTCTACATTAATTTTGCTGAAAGTATCTAGCCAAAATAGCTTCCTGCAGCAAAGTCAATTTACTGTTATCAAATAGAAACATGTCATAATGATGATAGTAATTTTTTTTTTAAAGATTTTATTTATTTATTTGAGAGAGAGAGAATGAGAGAGAGCACATGAGAGGGGGGAGGGTCAGAGGGAGAAGCAGACTCCCTGCCGAACAGGGAGCCCGATGCGGGACTCGATCCAGGGACTCCAGGATCATGACCCGAGCCGAAGGCAGTCGCTTAAGCAACTGAGCCACCCAGGCGCCCGATAGTAATTATTTTTTTAAAATATGTAATAGTTGTATATCCCATCCATAGGAGATCTAGTTGTTGTAGCCAGTTTGATTTATTTTGATATACTTCATTTATTTTGTCAGTTTAACAAATTCCAACACTCGATTTATAGCAGGTCAATGATAGCAAAATAATTAGTTAACAAAATGTTATGCCTTTTTAAGCTACCTGATGTCTCCCAAGTTTCTGTGTATAGTGATGCATTAATATAACCTACTGAAATTCAAAGAAATAATGCTTATTCATAGATAATTAGTACAGCAAGAACCAATATTAGTAAATTATACCTCTGTCATATCTTTTTAATTACTTTAGGAGAGAGAAAATAAAATTGTACATACTGAGATAACATTATACTACTTTTTTCTTCTTTAATCCTAGAGAATGGGATATTATAGAAACTGAAGAACATTATAAGAGCCGATGGATATCTATTAGGATTCTATATCTTACCATGTTTCTCAGCAGTGTAGGTAAGTATTAGAAATTATATATAATTTTAAAAATTCAGAAAGTATCTTATTTTAATGTCACTTAATTTTTTAAATTATTATTTTATTTTGGTAAAAATCACATAATATAAAATTTCCCATCTCAACTATTTCTAAGATCAGAAGCGTTACATTTGTCTACATGATTATGTAACCAATATCCAGAGCTTTTTCATCTTGCAAAACTAAAACTCTGTACGCATTAAACAACTCCTCATTTCCCCCTACTCCTACGTCCTGGCAACCACCATTCTTTCTGTTTCTATGAATTTGACTACTCTAGATACTTCATATAAATGGAATCATACAGTATTTTTCTTTTTGTGACTATTTTATTTAGCATAATGTTCTTAAGGTTCATCCATGTTATAATATGAGTCAGAATTTCCTTTTTTTTTTAAGGCTCAATAATAGTCCATTGTATATGTGGTGGGGAGGAAAATCTTTTCCTCTACTTTCTTAGGTTCTGTAGCTGGCCCCTGCAAATTAAAGCAATGGAAGACAGATCAACAGAATGAAATCTTGCCATTTGCAACTACAGGCTACATGGGTAGAGCTAGAGAATATGCTAAGCGAAATAAGTCAGGCAGAGAAAGACCAAAAAAGTATGATTTCATTCATATGTGGAATTTAAGAAACAAAACAAAAACCAAAGGGAAAAAAAAAAGAGAGAGAGACAAACCAAGAAACAGACTCTTAACTAACTATAGAGAACAAACTGATGGCCAATCAGAGGGGAGGAGGGAGTGGGGTGATAGGTTAAATAGGGGATGGGGATTAAGGAGTGCACTTGTCATGATGAACACTGGGTAATATATGGAACTCTTGAATCACTATATTGTACACCTAGAACTAATATAACACTGTACGTTAACTATACTGGAATTAAAATAAAATCAAATACTTCTAATTTTTAGTAATTATCTAAAATTATAAGTAATAATTTTAATAGCAAAAAAGAAAATTATTTTAACTTTAGATTTTAATTAGTATGTTAAACATTTTACCTGTTTATAAGTTTCTTGATTGTGAAATTGTAACCTTGATTTCAAATATTAGTTTACTCTTCTAGGCCTCTTTTCCTCAAAATCAATGTGTCAATTCAAAATACACTAAAATGAGACTATTAACTAAATTATTTTTTATTTATTTATTTAATTTATTTATTTGTCAGAGAGAGAGCACAAGCAGGGGGAACAGCAGAGGGAGAGGGAGAAGCCGGCTCCCCGCTGAGAGGAAATTATTTTTTAAAATAGGCTTTCTAAAAAGAATGAAGTGGGCGCCTGGGTGGCTCAGTTGGTTAAGCGACTGCCTTCGGCTCAGGTCATGATCCTGGAGTCCCGGGATCGAGTCCCGCATCGGGCTCCCTGCTCGGCGGGGAGTCTGCCTCTCTCTCTGACCCTCCCCCCCTCATGCTCTCTATCTCATTCTCTCTCTCAAATAAATAAATAAAATCTTTAAAAATAAATAAATAAAATAAATAAAAAAATAAAAAGAATGAAGTATTGGGCACCTGGGTGGCTCAGTTGGTTAAGCATCTGCCTTCAGCTCAGGTCATGATCCCGGGGTTCTGGGATCGAGCCCCGCATCGGGCTCCCTGCTCAGCGGGGAGCCTGCTGCTCCCGCTCTCCCTGTGCGCTCTCTCTGTCAGATTAATAAATAAAATCTTGAAATAAATAAGGTCCATGTTATAGTTCAAAAAATTCTATCTATAAATAGTGATGAAATCATTTTAAGTATAAATAACAAATTTTGCCTCTTTACAGGATTTTCTATTGTGATAATGTCAATATGGCCATATCTCCAAAAGGTTTGTACACTTTAAACTATTATTCTCTTAAGTAGCTATAGTAATAATAACTCTTATATAGTTAAGAGTTTTCTTAAGAGTCTCTTTGGTATTTTATTGACTTAGTCCTTACTAGAGTAACTTGAGATAATAATTCCTCAAAAGAGGCTTACAGGTAAGGTGATCAAATGCTTTATTGTGCAAACCAGAACACTCTTGAAGTGAAGGGAGTACTATATCAGGAAAACAGGATTATACCTGGACAGTCCCAGGCAAATGTAGATGTGTGGTAACCTACTTATTAGCCACTTTCACATCCCATCAATACCCACTCCCTGATAAAAAAAGAAACTAAACTACACATAGTCTGAATTCCCAAAATGTACAAATGACATTTATATGGAATAATTTTGTGCTTTCTTATAGAATTAATTTGGGTTGTCAGGTGACATTGTAAAAAGAATAGATAATATATGTATTTTGATTCTTTGGTTACTAGATGGGAAGGAGGGGGTCAAGAAGATGCAAGTTTAGTGGGTACTCTGACATCAGTTAATCATCAAGTCCTGCCAATTCTATCTTTAAAAAAAAAAAAAAATATATATATATATATATATATATATATGACATATAACATAATGTAAATATATGTCAATTCTATCTTAAATCTCCAGAAATGAACTTAATGAAAATCAGTACATAAGTTGCAGACATAATTCATCTATAACAATACTTCATGTAAGGTTCTTGATGGAGCTCCTCTGTACTCTTCAACCTCCTATTCACTCCTTAAACTGCTACGATCTGATTAACTCCTCTGCTACCCTGAAACTGCTCTTGTTAAAGTCATCAGTGACTTAATTGCTGACCAAATAGATACTTTTCAGTCCTTTAGGTGATATTTGGATAGCGTTTGACATTGTTGTCCTCTCCCTGCTTCTGAAAACCCTCTCTTAGCTTCTGTACATTTCTTTCTCCTGGCTTTGCTCTTTAAATATTTGTTCTTAAATTCTTTTGTGAGTTTTCTTTATCAACTTGTTCCTTATATGTTGGCTTTCCCAGAGGTTGGCCTGTGTGTGTGTGTGTGTGTGTGTGTGTGTTGTAGCCTAAATCCTAAGCTTTGGTCCATGTTAGATCTTTTTTTTTTTTAACTATTTATTTATTTATTTTTTAAAAAGATTTTATTTATTTATTTGACAGAGAGAGACACAGCAAGAGAAGGAACACAAGCAGGGGGAGTGGGAGAGGGAGAAGCAGGCTTCCCGCCGAGCAGGGAGCCCGATGTGGGGCTCGATCCCAGGACCCTGGGATCATGACCTGAGCTGAAGGCAGATGCTTAATGACTGAGCCACCCAGGCACCCCGGTCCATGTTAGATCTATAGCCAACAATTTGTTAGACATTCTACTTGCATGAACCTAGCTTCCTAGGGTCTTTATACATTTTTTCCCCCTTTTTTCTGGAATGCTTTCCCTGCCTTCATCTCTCCTTTTCTCTGTCCTTCCCTTCCACCCTACTTTCCTGTTATCTTTTATTCATTCTTCAAGGCTTTGTTCAATGCTCCTCCGAAAAGCCTTCTCTGATTGTCCCCCAGCCCAGTGTGAGTTAAAAGGTTTTCCTATGTACCTCCGTACCCCGTTATCATTAACACTTATCACTGAGTGCCATAACAATGTGTTTACAGAGAATTAACTTCCCTACTAGATTGTTAGGATGGTCAGATAGCTTCAACAAAAATGCTAGAATATTTGATGAATACTTAGAGATTAAAAATAATGCCTATGATACAAGAAGTTTATTGACATTTAATATTTCATTTTAGACTTTTTAGTTTTTATGAATTTTTAACTTTTTGAAAATGCTGACTTAAAATATCTGATATTTTAAAAGGAATATAAGGACAAATACAAATGTCATTTTTATTGATTTGGTGCCACATTTTCATTGCTATTTTGGAATTTATTTGAAAATTAATCAAAAAATTATATTACAGGCAATTGTTACCCATGACACTAAAAATTCTTTCCTTACTGGCATAGTTACTACAATTAAAGCAGAATATTTAACAATTCTAGAGCAGTTCTTTGCCAAAAATATATTTCCATGTGTCAAAACTCTTTTTATTTCTGTGGTCCTTGTATTCAGTCTGTTTAACCTCAAAATTATCGAAAGAAAGGTATTTACAATAATTAGGTCTATTCAGCACAATATGTTGAATTTTGAAAAGGTACACTCCTTTCTCCAAATATTTGAAAGCCCTTGAAAGGTAAATTTAGAGTACATGAACTTGTAACTAATTCTTTGGCAATACAACTATAACAGTTTCACTAAAAAACTTATCAACTAATTTTCTCAACTTATTTCATAACAATAATGTGTGCTAGGTACACTAGTAAACCTTTCATCTTTTGATAATTCATAACAACCTGTGAAATGATTATTATCACTCCTGTTTGGCAGGTGGAGAAACTCACACTCAGAAAGTTAGGTAGCTTGCCCAAGGTCACACAGCTAGAAAATGGCAGAGCCAAAACCTATCTGAAGCCAAAATCTGACTCTTAACCACAGTGCTGTGTTACCTACTATCTTAAACTTTTTAATTCTTAATTTAAGGCTACCATCTCTTTTATGATAATATGTTGACAAATATTAGCTTAAAAGACATCTATAAGAAAGATAAAAAGCTAGACCCCCCCCCAAAAAAAACCGAGAAAACAAAACAAAACAGTAAATTATTTGTCTGAAAGGAATTTGGCACTGGTGTGAACCTCTGAATTGTACCTCTTTCTGGCTCTGGCTGATAGATAGCCATCAGGCAAGTGATTCCTTAGGCTTTGTTGCCCAGAAGTGAGATAAATTTCCAGGAAGATTTATATTCTTAAACCTAGATTTTGAATTGGAAGAATAGGTTATCTTACAGGGCCAGGAAGATAGTGGGAATACTCATGCATGGATTATATTAAAATATAATAATAAAATTGACATATTAGTAAAACAAAGTACTAAGAAATACTAGTTTTTATACAGTATAGGTAACATTCATTGAGTGCATATATATGCTGACATTGCCCTAAGCACTACACAGGTATTGGCTCAAATAATTCTTTTGACAACTCTGTGAAGTTATCCTTACTTGACAGATAAGAAATTGAAACATGTGATTTTCACCCCCCACCCTCCCCACCCCCCACCACCAGCTACTCAAATACCAGATAAGTAAAGCCTGGTTTGGAAACTCCTTGATGATGAAACCCAGTTTGGAAACTCTGTATTAACTCATCTTTCTCTCCCTATTGCCTAGCACAGGTTTTGTCACAGAGAGGGATTAAGTGACTATTAATTGAATTAATAAGCAATTATCTATACATAAAGAGGCTTGGAACACCCATATTCATGTCTTAATTCCTGTAGCAAAGCATGAAGATTTCTAGAACTTTGACTTTGTTAGTATTATTAACATGTTTAGAGAATAATGTTTTGAAATTCAATACCATGTACTTTGGAGTTTGGGGAGGGTTTTGGTTAGAGAAGATATAGATCCAGCTTTCACTGAAGTGTACAAAACCAAACAAGTTAATTACAGATTATTACCATATACTATACATCCGTAAAAGTCTAAAAGTCTAAAAGTATGGGTGTGGTGTGTCTGGCTGGCTCAGTTGGTTAAGCAACTGGCTCTTGATTTCAGCTCAGGTCATGATCTCAGGGTCATGGGGTCAAGCCCTGTGTGGGGCTCTGTGCTCAGTGCGGAGTCAGCTTGAGATTCTCTCTCTCCCTCTCCCTCTACTGCTCCCCCTGCTCTCTTGCTCTCTCTAAATAATAAATAAAATCTTTAAAAAAAAAAAAAGTATGGGTGTGTTTGTGAGAGAGAGGGAGGGAGAGAGAGAGAGAGGGAGAGAAAGAGAGAGAGAGGCAGACAGACATGGGCTGTTAGGGGGATGTTTCTAATCCAAACTTAAATTCTGGAAGACTTTCCAAAGTCAGTTACACTGGAGCTGAGTTTTGAAGGTCTGCAGAAGTTAGTTTCCTAAAGAAAAGGTGGGGGCCAGGGAGTTGGAGGTTGGGGAGGCATTGCTGGTAGAAGGGGGCAGTAGAGAAACCAGCGCAAAGGCCTGGAGGCAAAGAACTTGGCTCATTTTGGAAACTTCATACAGTTCTGTGTGGCTGGAAGTTAGAATTGGAGGAAGGGTACATGCAGAGAGAGGAGTTTAGAGAGGAGAGACAGTGGCCAACTTGTGAGTGAGTTTTTCATAATAAGCTGTTTGGATTTTATTTTGAAAACAGTATGATAGAGATCACCAGAGGTGGCCAGAGGACCAGAAATAAGATGCTGTTATTACTGTAAGAGAGAGAGCACAGATAACAGTTCAATTACTAAAGTGACACCTTCTGTTATAGTGTAGAACCTATATCTCCCAAACCATTTTATTTTCTGTTGCAATTCTAACAGAATTCTAGCAGATTCTAGTTTTCCAGTCACTGTAAAGAATAGTAGCCAACTAAAATAAAAGTTTCCGGGCACCTGCGTGGCTCAGTTGTTAAGTGTCTGCCTTCGGCTCAGGTCATGATCCTGGGGTCCTAGGATCAAGCCCCGCGTCGGGCTCCCTGCTCGGCGGAAAGCCTGCTTCTTCCTCTCCCACTCTCCCTGCTTGTGTTCCCTCTCTCACTGTGTCTCTCTCTGTCAAATAAATTAATAAAATCTCTAAAAAAATAAATAAATAAAAGTTTCCATTGGTCTCGAGCAAATATTATTCATATTGTTAGAGCCATCCCTGAGAGTCAGCTTCTGTCCATGAGATGGATAATTGACTATAATCAATTGATATCCTGAGAAGACACTTGCATCCTTTTGCTTTCAAACCACATTTATCATTAAATTGAGTTTTTATTGCTTTTTTGAAAATTAATTTAAAATTTTTTATGACCTGGTTATTTTATATTTTAATAGATCAAAGGCACTAAAGGTAATGTGGGTAGAAAATAAAAACCAGAGTGCCTAAAATAAGAGATATTTTTAAGGCTAGAACTTTAATATTGTGTATCATTATATGTATTCACTCTTTTTTCTCATCCCCACAAGAAAATGTACCCAAATATTTCGGTTTTAAATTATTTAAAAATATCTTTAGAAAAGACACAGCCATGGTTTTCCTTAAATTGTTCTATCACTTAACCTGAGTATGTTTAATCTTGTTTCCTAATGGTTCTGATTTTTCCTAATTATTATATAGTCTATCATATATTTTTTAAAAATCTGTTAATTTATTCCATAGTCCCTTTTGTGAGCTAAAATTTTCTATTTTTTTAAAGTATTTCATTTTCTGAATTTAATCATTTGGTTCTCTCCACAATATTCATCATGATATATAAACCCTCTTTCAGTGGTAGAATCCTAAGTTGTCTGTGTTGAATGGAAGAATTAGTAATAGGTTTAATGAGAGAATTCTCTTTCAACTTTTGTGTTTTTATTCTCTTCTTTAAGCATTTGACTATTGTGCCCAGTTTTTTAAAAAATACATTTACGGTGCTAATGGCTATTTAGCTTATGGAGTACCATAAGTCTAAACAATTATATTTACATTATTTTTTAAAAAGATTTTATTTATTTATTTGACAGAGAGAGAGAGAGAAGAGAGAGACAGAGAGAGAGAGACAGAGAGAGCATGAGCAGGATGGAGGGGCAGAGGGAGAGGGAGAAGCAGACTCCCTGCTGAGCGGGGAGCCTGATGCCGGGCTCAATCCCAGGACCCTGAGATCATGACCTGAGCTGAAGGCAGATGCTCAAATAGCTGAGCCACCCAGGCGCCACCAATTATATTTACATTTATACTAATTAAAGAATGGCATATTATTTTATGATGTTATTGTTTTATATATATATATATATAATGTGATTATTTTTTAACAAGATTTTTATGAACCAGAAATTCCCATAATCATTCTAAAAGATGAAGCTTCCCAAGCATTTTTCCTAGTGTGTAGTGAATTGGTAGCACATTTAATTGTAATGTCAGAAGTTTGAATCCCTTACTATAAGTAATTGTGTTACAAAACTTGTATGTTAGAATTATTGCTTTTATTTCTTTAAATAGGAAATATTACATGGTCTGAAAAAATTTATATAAGTTTTAAACTTTATTTTTCTTGGATAACAATTCTTAAAGCATTGTACTTTTTTCTGCAGATTGATCAGACAGCTGATGCAAGTTTTTTGGGCTGGGTTATTGCTTCATTTAGTCTTGGCCAAATGGTAGCTTCACCTATATTTGGTTTGTGGTCTAATTATAGACCAAGAAAAGAACCTCTTATTGTCTCCATCTTCATTTCGGTCGCGGCTAACTGCCTCTATGCGTATGTCCACGTTCCAGCTTCTCATAATAAATACTACATGTTGGTTGCTCGTGGATTGGTGGGATTTGGAGCAGGTAATATTTATGTATATGTTCGGCTGTGTCAGATTCACATTCACCCTGACATTTATGGCCCTCTATCACCTGGTGTCACCTCCTTATAATCTCATATCTTATATATAGATCTCTCATTGCAAATAGACAAATATCTTTCCTATCATTTTGCCTTTCCTCATAATGTTCCCATTACCTATAGTTTCTTGATTCTGTTCCCATCATTCTTCATCCTTCAAGATTCAGTTCAAGTTCCACATCTTCCATAAAGCTTTCTTAGGTAACTACCCCTTAACAGATCTTTCCTTTCTCTAGCTTGTCTGTGGCACTTGCTTATATCCTGTTTTGCACTGTTTTCATCTTTATCACCAACCAGATAGTAAACTTTTTATAATTAGAGACAATTTATGACTTCCTAAAATATGCTGTGGCCCCTTACAGAGTCTCTTGCCATAATAAGAACTCAAGGAAATTTTTTTCAATAAATTTTTTTTCAGTCAAATTCATAGTGGATTTCTTTTTCTGTTTCTTATATTATGGGTCCTAAGCATGCAGAGTTTGTGACATCTTTTAAAAACAGTTGTAACAATCACTGGTATGCCATTCACTCCATATTTAATGTGCTTTCTCCATATTTAATGAAGAAAAAAAGTTTAACATTTCTGTAATGCCTTTTTTTCATTCATTCAGATCTTTAACTGTGTTTTCATGTTACTGAAAGCAATATTTTCCATTAATTGATAACATTTTCTCAATGTACATGCTTGGTATGATCATAAAGAGGAAGCAGTGATTTTTGTTCTATATAAAGCCTAATTAAGTTGAATTTTATAAACTGAAGGATATTTTCTTTTACTTTGAATTATTGTATCTTTTTTTAGGAAATGTGGCAGTTATTAGATCATATATTGCTGGTGCTACTTCCCTCCAGGAAAGAACAAGTTCCATGGCAAACACTAGCGCATGTCAAGCATTAGGTTTTATTCTAGGTCCAGGTAGGTATTTTTCACTTGTCATTACTTAAACTGGGAAAACTTTTGAGGTTCAAATGTTAAATGGAATCCAAGTGTAAAACCTCATAGCTGAAAGGAAACTAGTATTTTTTGATCCAACAGGAGGCTAGGCTCTTTATATGTGTTAACAAATGTCCTCTAAAGTAAATGGTATTAGTCCCATTTTACAGATTAGGACACCAAAGCATAGAGAATCTAAGTAAATTATTCAAGGTCAGCCAGATAGCAAATGGGAAATATGAGGTTTAAACCTAACTCTAACTCCTGAGTATATGCTCTGTGAAATAATCATTTAGCTTGACATCTCAATAATAGTTTGCTTTTTTTCCCTGTTTATTAGAAACAAAATTCTTTTGACTGAGGATTTGAGGAAAGTTATAGGAGGTTCTTAACCCTTTTGCTCTTTGCCCATGCCTTTCAGACTTTTCTAAGGTTGAAGAAAATGAAAGAATTTTTAAAAGACTGTTTAAAGACCATTTTTCTTCCAAAACTTCATTTGAACTTTGAGTGTAAAACATTATTAATGAGATTTAATACTTCCCCAAGGCAAGTAATTTTTTGCTGATTAGATAAATTAGTAATTTTTATGCTTAGAAAGATATTAAAAAACCATATAATTGGCTCATGCTTTGAATACTGCAGTTAGAATATCATCACTTTGAATCCAGCTCAGTTTACTTCATCATTAATATCCCACCCTCATCCGTTTCCATTACTTCCTTTTATAACTCTTTTTTTTTTTTAAAGATTTTATTTATTTATTTGACAGAGAGACAGTGAGAGAGGGAACACAAGAAGGGGGAGTGGGAGAAGGAGAAGCAGGCTTCCCGCTGAGCAGGGAGCCTGATGCGGGGCTTGATCCCAGGATTCTGGGATCATGACCTGAGCTGAAGGCAGACGCTTAACAACTGAGCCACCCAGGCGCCCCTCCATTACTTCCTTTTAGATAGCTAAGAAAAAGCTCTAAAAAAGAGAATCTAATTTATCTTTCACCAAAATCTAATGTTTCAGTTTAGTATTCTGGAGTAAAATATAATAAGCACAAATGTAGAATAATTGGACCAACTGCATTTTATAAAATATATGAGGGCATAGTCTGGGTCTTTTTCTACCTCAGTATCTAGCACAGTACCTGGTATAGACTTAGGTTCTCAGTAAATATTTTGACCACTTAAGTATTTTAAGGGTTAAATAATGATAAAACAAAATAAAATAAATGAGATAAAAGCATGTAATAAATCTCATAGCATTTTAGAGCCAAGAAAAACTGAGGTTCAGAGACAGTACCTGCTAGTATAAAGGCAGACAGGACATTAGAAAAAAAAAGATTAGCACTAAAATTTATATCACCTTGTTCATTGATTTGCCACATTTTCAACCTTAGAATAAAAGAAATAATCAAAAAGAAAAAGAAAAAAAAGTATTTTAAAGATTAGCTCATTTAAATATTTTGTATTATATATAGATGCGTAAATATAGGCCTGAAAAAGATTAGATGACCTTTCCTGTAGTAGCCACATTAACAGCACTAGCATTTATTGAATGCTTACTATGTGCCAGAGACTGTTCTAAGTGTTTTATATATAGTGTCTTACTTCATCCTTACCTTAAGGTTACATGTAAATTACTGGAAGAGCCAGATATAGAATCTACATCAGGAAAGCAAACCAGTACTCTTCCAATCTGATTTTTGCCATAGATCCAAATTTTAAAAAAACATATAATTTAAATACCATATACACAGTGATAATTTGAAATATTGATTTAAAATGTGACATTCTGTTTCTTAAATTAAATCATGATTTATTTATAGAAGAAACTGGATAATTTAGATTTCCTGTGGAGATATTTTTTAAAAAGGAAGATACTGACAAGTTACTTTAGATATAATACTTTGTGAGTATATATTCATCAGTGTTTCTCAAACTTTTCTCATTACTGTCCCCCTAAGGAGCCTTTTTAGACACTTTTTCCTAATACCACAGGTCAGTTGTGTTTCTTTTATGTACTGTATGAATATCTCTGCTTTATACAGAAAAAGTAACATTTTGCCCCCTTCCCTTGAACTAACTTTCTTGACTCTATTGAGATGCATGATGTAGATGGATGATTCCATAATGTTGCTTCCAATCTCATGGTAAATGTCTTTCACATTTTTTTAGCTTGTGCCTCCCACTTAATAATTCGTCTGTATACATTTTATTTCATTAAGTTTTTCAGACTTGTTTTGCTCTCATTGGAGAAAAAGGCGTGACATGGGATACCATTAAACTACATATAAACATGTACACAGCACCAGTTTTACTTGGAGCGTTCCTGGGAGTTTTAAATATTATTCTGATCCTTATTCTATTAAGGTAATTAGATAGAAATGATAAAACTACCTTTGTAGATTGTGAAATTAAATAAGCATTATCATTATTGGAAGATAATTATTCCTGTAAAGGCCTTATTTGGCTTTTGATGTCTATAGTTGTGTTCATGTTTTTTTGATCAGCTAATGAATATAATACTCATAACTGAAATAATGGATAATCCAATAAATGAGAATAAAGTCTTTGAAGACTCAAGGTTTGATCTTGATTTACTAACTATAGGTTTCTAAGTGGGGGAACAGCATGAAAGCAACATTTTAAGTAGATTAATGATTGGTATCAATCTTAAATACAAAAGTTACTTATATCTCTCATATCTTTTATTTATTAGAAGAAATTTTATAAAACTACAAAAGTTTTGTTACTTTATATTTCTTTGGAGTACTTTATCCAAAGGCCCAAAAACATTTACAACAAATGTTTAAAATCACTGGAAAATGTCAAATATTTATTAAGGTAGATCATGTGTGCTTTTGAATGAATTGAATATTATTTTTCATTTTATAGTATAATATAATAAGAATGGTAACTTGTATCTTTTACATTTTGTTGGTTATATCTCACTGGTAATAATTTCATTACTCAGAAATCAGTAAAAGAAACCATATCAGAATGTGCAAAAATAGAAGGCTACTAATAAATTTAAGTCATTTATCTATTATACTAAGTTTTTCATGGATACAATACTTATGTTTTTCTATTTAAGAGAACATCGTGTGGATGACTCAGGACGACAGTGTAAAAATGTTAATTTTGAAGAAGGTACTATTTAACCTGTTTGACTAAATTACTAGAACATTATCAAAGTGTTTCTGATGATTCTGTCTGTCTGATATTTACTTGATTTTGCTTCTGAGGACAGTACAGTGGGTGACTGGGGAGGACCTTCAAAACTGAAAGTTACCTAAATTGATTATAATTTTTTTAAGATTTTATTTATTTATTTGAGAGAGAGAGCACAAGCAGGGGGAGCAGCAGAGGGAGAGGGAGAAGTAGGCTCCCCACTGAGGAGGGATCCCAAAGTGGGGCTCAACCCCAGGACCTTGGGATCGTGACCTGAGCTGAAGGCAGACGCTCAACTGGCTGAGCCACCCAGGCGCTCCTAAATTGATTATTTTTTAAAAAGGCATGCCCAGGAGCTCCTGGGTGGCTCAGTCGGGTAAGCATCTGCTTTCGGTTTGGGTCATGATCCCAGGGTCCTGGGATCGAGTCCTGAGTAGGGATCCCTGCTCCAAGTGTAGTCTGCTTCTCCATCTGCCGCTCCTCCCACTCGTTCTCTCAATCTCTTTCTCTCTCTCTCAAATAAGTAAAGAAAATCTTAAAAAAAAATTTTTTTTTTAATTTTTAAAAATTAAAAAAATAAATAAAAAGGCATGCCCAGATCAGTTATTTGGTGTTCGTGATTGGCAAGGCTAAAACCATTGCTAAAAATCACTTCATCTTGTTCGTAAAGAGCCAATGTCCTAAGACCCTGCAGTTCTTTGGAAGGATTTCAGTAACTTTCCTACCAAATGTGTCTTTCTGTCTCAAGCATTTCTTTCCTCCCTTAATCATGGGAATAGATTTCTCTTGTGTATTTTTATTCTTTTGGTATACTCTACAAACATACATTTTCATCCCTTAGATCTTTCTCTGACTCAGAAGTAGGTACCCAGTCTGGTCAGTAGGTATATTTTACTAAATAAACCACTATTTAAGTACTAATTTTTTCCTCCTTGTGGAGTGTTCCCCTCTGTGCAAAAGCTTGCAACTCAGTTCTTGCCTTTAAGGAGTTTGTAAAGTTGTGAAAAAGACATAGTGTTATTTTACCAGGCACTTTTATAGCAATTTTATTTAATTTTCACAACAAAACTAGTGGAAGGTAAAGTTAAAAGTAGTAGGGTGGAGAGCAGAGTGGTGAGGAGCATTAGTAAGTTTTTGAAAAAAGGAGAAGTGTAACAATAGATTCCATGTGAGACTAATCCAGATGTGTGAAGGCCTGAACTAGGGCAGCAGCTAAGAATGGAGAAGGGATAGATGTGAGTTTTTGGAGGAAAAAAAAATCAAGATTCTCGACAGATTGAATAGGGCATATTAAGGAATAGAGGGAGTTGTTGAAGATGTCTGTCAGGTTTTGAGTCTAGATAAATGAAAGAATGGGAGAGAACAAGAATTTAGGAAGGGACATTGGCTGAACAGAGAAAATGATTTCAGTTTGGATCAAGCTAAATATACTGCTACACTAGAAAAACTCAAAAATGCTGGAGGCATTTGTAATTTTGGCAGTCGAGATCAAAGCTAGAGATACAAATTTCAGAGTAAGCCAGTGAAAAACACTACAGCAACAAAGAGAGAGTGAGAGAAAAAAGGAAAGGAAGGGGTAGATGAGTTAAGTGTGGCAATATAGGGGCTGAATATATATCTGAAAG
Source organism: Neomonachus schauinslandi (assembly GCF_002201575.2). NCBI lineage: Eukaryota > Metazoa > Chordata > Mammalia > Carnivora > Phocidae > Neomonachus > Neomonachus schauinslandi. The sequence continues at coordinate 96,111,418 of NC_058404.1, forward strand.
TTTTCAGAATAAAAAGGAAAGAAAAGGAAAGGAAAGAAAGAATGGTGAGGAAGTGCCAGCAGGGGGTATAAGCCACTTTGCTTAAAACGTGAAAAATAGGGTGCTAACTTAAAGGACCTATCAGGTAAAAGGAATGAACAATTTGAAGAGGGTGAGTATAATAAGGTGCTGAGAAAAGGAAGATACACCAAAGCGAAATCTTTGAGAAGTTAGAAGGGGATAACAATATGGATCAGTGCTTCACTGACTTTAACATGCTTAGAAAGCATCTGGAAACTTTGTTAAAATGCCAGTTCTGAATCAGTAGGCCTGGGGAGAGGTCTAATTAGGGTTGCCAGATAAAACACAGGATGCCCAGTTGAATTTGAATAATTTTTTAGTGTAAATGTGTCCCAGCCAGTTAAATTTAGATTTCAGATAAGCAACAAATAATCTTTTATTTTATTTACTATTTATTATTTTTATAAATAATCTTTTAGTATAAATATGCCTCAAATATTTCATGGAACATTCTTACACTTAATTTTTTTTTTTAAAGATTTTATTTTTTATTTATTTGACAAAGAGAGACATGGCGAGAGAGGGAACACAAGCAGGGGGAGAAGGAGAAGCAGGCTTCCCACTGAGCAGGGAGCCCGATGCGGGGCTCGATCCCAGGACTCTGGGATCATGACCTGAGCCGAAGGCAGACGCTTAATGACTGAGCCACCCTGGCGCCCCTCTTATACTTAAATTTCAAATATTACAGAGAAAATACTTAAAGTTATTGTTTATCACAAATTCAAGCTTAACTGGGTATCCTGTATTTTTATTTACTAAATCTAGCAAACCTAGTGATATTCTGAGAATCTACAATTATAATAAGCTGTCATGGGAGCTGATGCTGCTGGTCTATGAATCACACTGTCCAATATGGTAGCCACCAGCCACATTTGGCTATTTAAATTGAAATTAGATTACATTTAAGAAATTCCTCAGGCACACTAGCAGCATTTCAAGTGTTTAATTATGGGTGCATGTGGCTAGTGGCTAACTATATTAGACAACACAGGGAAAGAACATTTCCACCATGTCAGAGTTCTGTTGCACAGCACGGCCCTAAAGCACAAACGAGAGTTTAGAAAGACCAGATTTATTTTCTTTCTTAAGAATTCTCGGTACTTCAAAATGATTTCCAAAACAAAAGTCATTTTTAAATTTCAGTAAATATTTAAATAAAATGTGTCTGCTTTTTCCCTATTATTAAAAATATTATCATTGGATAGATTATAATTTCTAATTACATCATCTTCGAATCAATATATGAATGTATTCTTTTCTTAAAAATTCTGATAATTTGGATACCCAGTCAAGCCTCACAGTCTAGAATGCAACATTTCTGAGCTTTCCCGCTGAAGCCAGTAGTGGGTGGAGGCCACAGGAAACTAACCACATGTGAAGCAAACTCCAGTCTGACTTGGGGCAGTGTTGCTTTTTGATTCAAAGATGTAAAGACTGGCTTCTAGATGGTGATTGAAAATCAGGGAGGTCTATCCAAAATAATACAAGGCCCACAAGGACCAGCGTCCAGAATCCTGAGATACAAAGGCGAGCACTATTATGAAAACAGTTAAGAGAAACTTACTGTATCTGAGGGAAGTAGCGGCCCCCCCCCCCCCCCCCGCTGCTTAAAGACAGCATAAAATGAGCACGTTCTTGAATTACTTGCCTGGTTTACTCTGAATAAGTAGGTAAATTATAAAATAGCATGACAAATGTATATAAGTAGATTATATGGCTTCGCACTTCTCAATTATATCAGGAATAGCGAATACTGAGTGTGCAGCTTAACTACATAGTTCAAGGTAAGTCAGTACACTCACTTTGCCCTCCTAATTTATAAAACCACCATCAAAACTTGGTGGTTATTTGCAAAATATATTTCTTTATGAAAATATAAATAATAACATAAGGACTTTAAAAAATTGTGGTAATAACATAAGGATATTTACTAATACTAATTTCACATAGCATTGAAATTCAAAATATATATCCATTGAAGTGAATCACAGAACTAACTGATTTAATAAACTATTTGAGGTCTTCATTGAAATCCTCGTAAATTTAAGATTTAGGTGAAATAGGGAAAAAACTTGCAATGGAAATTTATTTTTTTTTGAAGATTTTATTCATTTATTGAGAGCGAGAAAGGGAGAGTGCACAAGCAGGGGGAGAGGCAGAGGGAGAGGGATAACAGAATTAAAGTATAGCTTCTGGGAAGAAAATTCACTTTATTTTAAAATGCCATTTAAAAATTATTTCTGTTGGGGCACCTGGGTGGCTCAGTTGGTTAAGCGTCTGCCTTTGGCTCAGGTCATGATCCCGGGGTCGTGGGTCAAGCCCCACGTCGGGCTTCCTGCTCAGCGGGGAGTTGGCTTCTCCCTCTCCCTCTGCAGCTCCTCCTGTTTGTGCTCTCTCTCAAATAAATAAATAAATCTTCAAAAAAAAAATTAAAAATTATTTCTGTCATGTAAATTGTTACTTTTAAACTGCTTTGAGCCTAAAAGTGATTTCAAATGTTTACTCATAGAATTGCTACATATAATTTCTACATTATTTTAGTGTCATAAGAAAAATTAGCTGTTTAAGTAATATAATTTTTCTCCTGTTTATTATAGCAAGTACAGATGAAGTTCAGGTTCCCCAAGGAAATATTGATCAAGTTGCTGTTGTGGCCACCAATGTTCTGTTTTTCGTGGTTCTGTTTATCTTTGCCCTTTTTGAAACGTAAGTTTTATTCTGTCTTCATCAAATCATATTATGTAAATAACCTGTATTTCTTCATGTAACATTAATCAGTTATATCGATGTTCTCAAAAACTTTATTACTGTAAGGCATATTTTTTGTCATGATATAAAAAGTATATATAAATTTTATGCTTTTAACCTGAATATAGTTAATTCTCTGTAATCTTACTACTTTATCTTCCTTATAAAGGAATCTGTTTCACTAGTCTTTCTTTTCTTTTTCTGAGTGTTAGATATATATTTAATATAGTTCTAAAACTTTAGTGCCATGATTTAATTAACTTTAAGCTATATAACTCTCTATTTACATGTATGGGGTTCAGCCTGGCAATGTTAACTCTATTTAAGCTCTGATCCTGAAAAAAACTAGCATATTACAAAATCTCTGCCTTTATAGGTTTTGTTGACCTTCAGCTATCATACAGCTTTTTTATTTTTAAAATGCCTTTCCATTATATTATAAAAATAGTACATTCTTGGTATAAATATTCTAAAGACTACAACTATATCTCCACATCCTTTTCTTTCTCTGGAAGTAACCCCTGCTAATACTTTAGTATTAATTTTTCAAATTTTTTTTTATACAACTGTAAGTAGTGTTGTGTGTGTGTGTAGTGTGTGTATTAAATCAACATAGAATATGGACATCATTTGAAAATTTGGTTTATTCCTTTGTCAATAATTGTAACATTTTTGTGCCAGTACATGTAGATTTGCTTGACTTTTTTATTTTTAAAATTACTGAGGTATGTGAAAATTTCAGTTCATCTGATTTGGGGGCATTTTTAAAAACTGTGGTAAAATATACATAACATAAAATGTACCATTTTAACTATTTTTAATTGTACAATTCAGTGGCATTAAGTATATTCACATATGTTGTACAACCATAACCCCTATCCATTTCCAGAATCTTTTCATCATTCTAAACAGAAGTTCTACACCCATTAAACAGTAAGTCCCCATTCCCCCTCACCCAGCCCCTGGTATAGCCTTTTTTATACTTTCTCTATGAGTTTGCCCAATCTAGGTACCACAAATAAATGGAATCATACAACAAATTTCCTTTTGTCCTTGGTGTCTTGCTTATTTTCACTTAGCAAGATGTTTTTAAGGTTCATCCATGTTATAGCATGTATCTGGATTTCATACCTTTATGGCTAAATAATATTCCATTGTGTGTATATACCAGTTTCATTTATCCACTCATCTATCAATGGACATTCGGGTTACTTTTGGCACTTGTGAATAACACTATATTGCTATGATGAATATTGGTGTACAGGTATCTGAGTCCCTGCTTTCAGTTCTTTTTTTTTTTTTTTTATAAAGATTTTATTTATTTATTTATTTGAGACAGAGAGAATGAGAGAGAGCGAGCACATGAGAGGGGGGAGGGTTAGAGGGAGAAGCAGACTCCCTGCCGAGCAGGGAGCCCGATGCGGGACTCGATCCAGGGACTCCAGGATCATGACCTGAGCCGAAGGCAGTCGCTTAACCAACTGAGCCACCCAGGCGCCCGCTGCTTTCAGTTCTTTTGCTTATATACCCAGAGGTGGATTTGCTGAATGATATGGAATTCTGTGTTTAACTTACTGAGAAACTACCAAACCATTTTCCTCATCAGCTCCTCTGATTTTAAAATTAAAAATGGTGATGTTCTTTTTTTTTTTTTTAAGAATGAATATCTTAGGGACGCCTGGGTGGCTCAGTTGTTAAGTGTCTGCCTTTGGCTCCGGTCATGGTCCCAGGGTCCTGGGATCAGGCCCTGCATTGGGCTCCCTGCTTCGCGGGAGGCCTGCTTCTCCCTCTCCCATTCCCCCTGCTTGTGTTCCCTCTCTCGCTGTGTCTTCCTCGATCAAATAAATAAAATCTTTAAAAAAAAAAAAAGAATGAATATCTTAAATGTATTTCAGTTCCATTTTATAACCAGTTAATAGAGGAGATAGCGAGCAGGAAAAGAAGCTTGGCAAGGAAGGAGACAGTCATATAAAAGAAGAACAACATTCAGAAGTAGGGAAAGAGGTGCACCTGGGTGGCTCAGTCAGTTAAGCGTCTGCCTTCAGCTCAGGTCATGATCCCGGAGTCCGGGGATCAAGCCCCACGTCGGGCTCCCTGCTCAGAGAGGAGTCTGCTTCTCCCTCTCCCTCTGCCCCTCCCCTTGCTCCTTCTCTCTCTCTCTCGCTCACTCTCTCTCAAATAAATAAAATCTTAAAAAAAAAAAGTAGGGAAAGAAATACATTCAGAAATAGGGATGAAAGAGACTGAGGAAGAAAGAAAATCCAACAAGTTTCTCATCACTTAATAATAGTAACATTATCATGTTAGTACTTATTTCAATTAAATTAAAAAGAAACCAATTTAAACCAGTTTAACCATGACTAGTTAGTTAGAATGGTAAGAATTATGGTTGGTTTGTTTCTTTTCCTGTCCTTCAGACTTTTTGCAATGGGGATATATTACTTATATAATTAAAAATAAATAGTAGTAAATAAAAATACAGTCAAACTTAGTAGCTTGTGCATGTAACAACAAAATGTGCTTAAAATGTGTTTTTGTTTTTTTTTTTATGTAGAGCTGGTGTCCTTGTTAAAAGGGATGCAAATTCTTGAATGTATCAATATCATTATTAAAGCTTCTATTTCATATTTATAATGACTATGATTTAAATAAAATAAGAATAATTTTTTTGTTTTTCTTAGAATCGTTACTCCATTAACAATGGATATGTATGCCTGGACTAGAGAACAAGCTGTATTATATGATGGAATAATACTTGCTGCTCTTGGAGTTGAGGCGGTTATTATTTTCATGGGGATTAAATTACTTTCCAAGAAGTAAGTATGTGTCTTTGGTTTTGTTTCAGTGCATTTTAAAGTAGACTTTTAAAAAAGTCTTTTTTTTAAAGTGAAACATGAAACAGAGCTAACAACATACACAAGTGTGTTAGTAAAATAACTGAAATTTTTTCTCTAATTATGTATTACTTTTAGTCCTTGAATGTTTACAAACAGATTTAAAGTTTATTAAGGGAGCATGATATTTCTATACCATATGATATATTCTTTGGTAAAGCAAGATATTTTGCAAAGTGAATTAATTTCTTTTTTTTATTTTAAAGATATTTATTTGAGAGAGAGAGAGAGAGAGTGAGCGAGAGAGAGCACAAGCAGAGTGAAGGGCAGAGAGAGAAGCAGACTCCCCACTGAGTAGGGAGCCCCATGCGGAGCCCGATCCCAGGACCCTGGGATCATGACCTGAGCCGAAGGCAGACGCTTAACCGGCTGAGCCACCCAGGTGCCCCCCTTTTTTTTTTTTTAAGATTTTTATTTATTTATTTGAGAGAGAGAGAGAACAAGAATTAATTTCTTCTAACATATCTTTTGTATATTATGGTTTTTTTTAAGTATTTCTAAAAGTGTATTTTATAAAACTTTATTCTGCTATATGGTAATATATGTTGTGCAACAGAAAAGAATTAATGGTTAAGTCTGGAAAATTCTCGTTAAAATTACCAAACTTCTTTACTCTAAAACTTCCAAATCTTCAGGACATATATATAATATTACCATAATGACAAAGACATTATGTAGCATTTCTCAAAGTTACTTGTAACTTTGACCACAGAACATTGTTTTCTTTTTTTAAATTTTAAAAAAAATTTTATTTATTTGTGAGAGAGAGAGAGAGCAGGAGCACAGGGAGGAGGAGAAGCAGACCCCCTGCTGAGTAGGGAGCCTGCTACTGGGATGATCCCAGGATCCCAGGATCTCAACCTGAGCTGAAGGCAGACACTTAACCAACTGAGCCACCCAGGCGCCCTAAGAACATTGTTTTAAAGAAGCATTTTGTAAAACTACAAATGCAATGAACACACTTTGGGGAAAGCGCTTGTAAATTAAGTTCATTCATATAGTCTGAGATGGGACATTAGTTGATGAGTTTAGACAATGCTAACAATTTAGTTATTCCTAAAATGCTTTAATAATACTTTAGAACTTTAGGGACGCCTGGCCTGGCTCAGTCTGTTAAGAGTCTGCCTTCTGCTCAGGCCATGATCCTGGGGTACTGGGATGGAGACTGCATCTCCCTCTCCTGCCCCTGCTCATGCTCTCTCTCTCACTCTTTCTCTCAAATAAATAAATTTTAAAAATCTTTAAAAAAAATAATACTTTAGAACTTTATAAAGTTCTAAAATCAATTAACAAATCATGAGTCAATGTGTAGGGTTAGGTGCAATGGGAGATACTATGAAGATTCCTATGCTTATAGAGCCAAATAGAGGGGCCAAGATACAGATACAAACATAGACATAGATTTATATTCAAAATTAAATAATAATAAATGCATCATAGAGTAGAGCAGTCCTGGCATTCTTACAGATTGCCCAATTCCATACCTTCAAAGAGCTTGTATTCTATTGGGTCGGAAAACCAATAAACAAAAATATGAAGTCAGGTAGTGTAAGTACTATGAAGAAAAACGGGGAAAGGAAGAGAATAAAGAGTAGCAAGGGCAGGGCTGGGAGAGAGCGGCAGGGTTAGAAAGAAGCAGGAAGGCAAGTTTGGCCAGAGCAGAATGAAAGAAATGGCAAATGGGAGAACATTTGGTTAGAAAGATGTGAGGCCTTATAGGTATTCTGAGGGTGATGTGAAGTGTTTGGGTTTGTTTCTTTTGTTTTAGGAAGTCTTTGGTCTTGTTTGTATATTTCACTTTTTTTTTTTTTTTTTTTAGATTTTATTTATTTATTCATGAGACAGGGAGAGAGAGAGAGAGAGGCAGAAGCAGGCTCCCTGCTGAGCAGGGAGCCCGATGTGGGGCTCGATCCCAGGACCCTGGGATCATGACCTGAGCCGAAAGCAGACGCTTAACCATCTGAGCCACCCAGGCGCCCTGTATATTTCACTTTTATTATGGAAAATTTCTAACATATACAGGGGAATAGAGAGCATCATGTACTGAATTTCTAATATCCATTACCCAACTCCAACAATTACCAATCCTTGGATAATTGTGATTCATCTATACCTCTACCGACTCCACACTCCTATCCCCTATACCTGGATTATTTTGAGGCCGATCCCGGATATCATTTCATGTCTTCCATAATATTTCAGTATGTATCTCTAAAAGTTAATGTTCTCACATCTAAAAAAATTAACCGTGGGGGCGCCAGGGTGGCTTGGTCGGTTAAGCAACTGACTCTTGATTTCGGCTCAGGTCATGATCTCAGAGTTGTGAAATAGAGCCCTGCCTCGGCTGCAGGCTCAGTAGGGAGCCTGCTTGAGTTTCTCTTCCTCTGCCCCTCCCCCCAGTACATGTACATGTGTGGTCTCTTTCTCTCTCTCTCTCAAATAAATAAATAAATCTTTAAAAAATAAATAACAAAAATAAATTTAAAAATTAAGTGATTTCTGTATATCCAGATTTCTGTATATCAGATTTTCTCTACTGTTGCAATAGTTTTTAAAATTTGTTTTGTTTCACAACTTACTTGACTCAGACTCTTAAGTTTCTTAAGTCTCTTAATCTATACATTTTCCATCTTTCTCTTTTTTTCCCTTCCAAATTGAAGAAACCAGGATGTATGCTTTAATAGCTTCTCACATTTTGGATCTCACTGATTGAATCCCTGTGGTGTTTTTTTGTTTTTTTAACATTTCCCTGTGTTTACTATATTTCTCAAAAATTGGTCCTTAGATCTAGAAGCTTGATGAAATTTGAGTTCAATTTTTTGGCAAGAATATACTTTACAGGTAGTATTATGTGCTTACATCACGAAAAATACTACATTTTGTTTTTCTCTTTTTATACTGTTAGTGACTATTGAGCATTCCTAGATTCAATAATTTATTAATAGATCATTGTACAATGCTGGTTTTTAATTCTCTCATGTCTTTATTTAACTTTTTGGAATATTTTCTTTAAAGAGAACCTTCCCATCACCAATTATTTGGTTATCTTGAGGTACAGTTTGTATAAGAAAGACAAGATGACTATTTCCTTTTATTAACTGATTTTTTAAATAATGAGATGGCTTCCTAACATCCCTTAAAAGTAACCAAGATTATTTTATTTTATTTTATTTTTTTAAGTATCTTTTTTTGTTAAAGATTTTATTTATTTATTTGACAGAGAGAGACACAGCGAGAGAGGGAACACAAGCAGGGGGAGTGGGAGAGGGAGAAGCAGGCTTTCCGCTGAGCAGGGAGCCCTATGCGGGGCTTGATCCCAGGACCCTGGGATCATGACCTGAGCCGAAGGCAGACGCTTAACGACTGAGCCACCCAGGTGCCCCAAGAGTATTTTATTTTAATATAATATGAATTCATAGATTATAACATTTTTATGTGTTTTAATCCATTGTCATTACTATTATTTTTGTTGTTCACACTGTTGTGTTTTTGGCCGGCATCTTCAAATTGGCTCAGAGTACCTTTATCTAGGTACTAGGAGTACCTAGGAGTCACTGCTAGCATCTATATTCTCTGGTATGAAAAAATATCCAGACTCATCTTTTTTTTTTTTTCAAGATTTTTTTATTTATTTGAGAGAGAGAGAGCAGGAGCAGGGAAGGGCCAGAGGGAGAAGCAGACTCCCTGTAGAGCTGGGAGCCCATCTTGGGGCTTGATTTCAGGACACTGAGATCCTGGACCTGATCTGAAGGCAGAAGCTTAACTGACTGAGCCAGGTGCCCCTCCAGGCTCATCTTTTTTTTTTTTTTTAAGATTTTATTTATTTATTAGAGAGAGACAGCGAGAGCAGGAACACAAGCAGGGGGAGTGGGAGAGAGAGGAGCAGGCTTCCCGCCGAGGAGGGAGCCTGATGTGGGGCTCGATCCCAGGACCCTGGGATCATGACCTGAGCCGAAGGCAGATGCTTAACGACTGAGCCACCCAGGCGCCCCCTTCCAGGCTCATCTTACACATTTTCTGTTCTAGATCTGAAATCAGTTGGTTCTTTTTAGTGGAAAATTATGTTTAACATTCATATTAGTTGGTATATGACTAAAAGGATCAAGATATTATATCATAATTTTTAAAATATAGAAGTAATGAAACTATGTAATACTGTTTTATTTTTAAATTACAGAGTTTCTGTTCTTTAACAGGATTGGCGAGCGTGCTATTCTACTGGGAGGATTCATCGTTGTATGGGTTGGCTTCTTTATCTTGTTACCTTGGGGAAATCAGTTTCCCAAAATACAGTGGGAAGGTATAGCCATACACAATTCTATAATGTTAGCCCCTGTTATTCATCTAAAATGAGCAAGTAATGCACTGTACTAATTTTGTTTCAACAGATTTACATAATAATTCAATTCCTAATACCACATTTGGGGAAATTATTATTACTCTTTGGAAATCTCCAAGAGAAGATCACAGTGAAGGACCAACTGGTTGCCCAGTTGAACAAGCCTGGTGCTTCTACACCCCCATGATCCATCTGGCCCAGTTCCTCACATCAGCTGTGCTAATTGGAATAGGCTATCCGTCCTGTAATGTTATGTCCTATACATTATATTCAAAAATTCTGGGACCAAAACCTCAGGTGAGTTAGTTACCCTGATATTGCTATCGCAATTATATGAAATATAGTTGTAAACACTCACATTTTTTGCTACCGTTCTCTGTTTTTATACAAGCTGACTTGGTGGATTTTTATCATATTCAGCCCTTTTTTTATGATTTTATTTATTTTATTTTAGAGAGAGAGCACCAGAGTGAGGGGAGGGGTGGAGGGAGAGGTAGAGAATCTCAAGCTGACTCTGCTGAGCATGGAGCCTGACGAAGGGCTCAATCTCACAACCCAGAGATCATGATCTGAGCCAAAAGCAAGAGTTGGACACTTAACCGACTGACCCAGGCGTCCCCCAAGTTTTATTTCTGACTCATCTTTTTAGTAGAAATTGTTTAAATGGTCACAAAGTGAAAATATTAATTTCTTCCTTAAAAATTACACTGATAGTTTTACATTTTCAGGGCAGAAATTAGTGTTTCTACTGAAATAAGGCAAAGAGAAAAGAAAATTTTTAATACTGTGTTTTTAAACTATAATAGTAGGTAAAACATTTCTGAGTTTTTTAACATATAAAATTGTATTTTCAAATTTTCAAAATCAAGAATAAAAGCAAATTACAAAAGCAACGTATGATAGTTGTAACAAAATTCAAATGGTTTGAAGTGTGTATAGCAGAAAATGAAGGCTCCCTTTAGCCTCAACACACTAAAGTTACTCCTGTTCACTTCATTTGCATTTTTCAATACCTACTCAAGCATATGCACCCTCATGCCTTTTTAGAAAAAGATAACACAGAATATATCTCATGTACATAAATTTTTTTCCATCTTGAATTTTTTTACAATAGCCATAGCCCTCTTTCCATGTCAGTGCATATAGATGTTCTCATTATAAGATCTTACTCCATGTAAGACCTTATTCTTTTAAGCAACTGATTAGCATTCCATACATTAAATATACCGTAATTTATTTACTCAATCTACCATAGGTTGTTTTCAATTTGAGGATATTGAAAGTATTGCTGCACTGTACATTCTTGGGTAGATTATCGGAAGAGTGACATTGTGGTATAGTGGAAAGTGGTACAGTGAAGTCAGCCAACCATGCCTTCAAATAGTTTGGACAAGTTACTTGAATTTTCTGAGCTTCAGCTTCCACATTTGTTAAATGGGGATAATGCCAATTGTAGAAATTTGTGAATGTTGGAACAATATATGTAGAGCACCTAGCACAGTGTAAGTACAAAATAAATGTTGGCTGTAAATGGTAACTAATAAATTATATTGTTTCCAGGGCTTCAGCAGACACTGTTTGTCCCTTTATAGTACTGTATTTTTCTTAAAGTGACTAATCAAATAAGTTTACTGTTCATTATTTGCTGTATTTATACAGAGGCATTTTATATTTAATTGAAAAATAAAAGATGGAGAAAGTGATTCTTGTTTTTCATAGTTCAGTAATAGCAGTATCATCCTTATTATTATTTGTATCACCCTTATTTTTAAAATAACTAAACCTGAATATCAATCTGCTTCTCCTTCTCCCCTCCCTGCCACAGGGTGTGTACATGGGCTGGTTAACAGCTTCTGGAAGCGCAGCACGGATTCTTGGGCCTGTGTTCATCAGCCAACTGTACACTTCCTTGGGCCCACGATGGGCATTCAGCCTTGTGTGTGGAATAGTGGTACTTGCCATCCTGCTCCTGGTTGTGGTTTACAAAAGACTTGTTGCTTTTTCTGTAAGGCATGGAAGGATTCAAGAGTAACATAACTAACCCTGTGATGGAAAGTACTTGTTGTATAGGACTTCCTCTTTCAGGGCTCTGCTAGGTCATTGCCATGAGTCAGTTTCCGAAAGTCAGGCTGCTAATATTGTATATTTTGAATAACAAGAACATATATTGAATAATACAGGGAATTGAATGTGTAATTGTGAATAGTAAGATAATATAAAACCACTCTGGTTCATAATTTCCTTATTTCAAAAAATATTCTGTCATAACATCTCTTTTGGGGTTGCATGAACTCATGAGTGAATGGACAATGGTTTATAAATATGAAGTTGTACTCTTAACTCAGACTGCAGAGGTGTCATTAAAATAATGAGAAAATATGCAATGAAACCATAAGGAAAGTTCTGTATGAATTACCTGTAACACAAAAAATGAAATTATAGAAATTACCTAAATAGAAGTACCTCTGTTTGAAGATACCTGCTTTTTATTTATTAAAAAATGCAGTTTCTATTATCAAATTTCCTATGAAATAAAAATCATGACTCTTAAATTTTCTATTTACCATAGCCTGCCGTTCTACCTGACGTTCTATAAGTCATTATCTTTAATACTACACCTTTTGTCCTATTTTAGTTCAGGATCTCACTAAGTAACCCCTAAGTTAATAGGTAAGCACAAATAATGCTAATATTTGAGCAATAAAGAGGATTAAGAGATCAAGATGAATTACACTACCTTTAGTAGGACTAATTACAGTTTTCTTTCAAGTACTAATAACTCACTTTAGAAACGTAAGCCAAGTGTGTTACTATATACGTATACTGAATAGCAAACTGTTTATTAAAATTATTGGCATTTTTCAATTCTCTTAAATTCTGGAGAAAACTATCACTTTAATTATTTACTTTTCTCATCTCTCGGTAGTGACAGGGAAGACACAACAGTTTTCAAACTGTCTGTGTAGCTATTCAGAACTGCAGAATTTTAAATTTGCATGGGCCATGACAGCCCCAACCAAGTTAAGCTAATAAATAAATATTTGAGGTAAAATTGCTTTACTCTTAACAGTTTACTGAGTTTACTTGAAGTTGGCTAAATCACACTCTCTATGTATACATTTCTACCTCTACATATGTTGAATGCTGATAAGAAGAACTAGTATAGAATTATGTATGTGGATAATCAATATTACCAAAAAATGCAAAAATAGTTCTAAATATTTTTCCAGATGTTTCCTATGTTAAGTTTTATTTTCAAATCTCAAAGTAAGGGGCACCTGGGTGGCTCAGTCATTAAGCTAAGTCTGCCTTCAGCTCAGGTCATGATCCCAGGGTCCTGGGATCGAGCCCCACATTGGGATCCCTGCTCGGCGGGAAGCCTGCTTCTCCCTCTCCCACTCCCCCTGCTTGTGTTCCGTCTCTCGCTGTCTCTCTCTGTCAAATAAATAAAATAAAATAAAAAATCTTAAAAAAAAATCCCAAAGTAAATAAGTAAACTCTGTAATCTGCACTTTATACTACGTTTGCTGTACTCTTGGTTTTTTTCTTTTTTTTTGGCTTGAACAACAGAAATTTATTTCTCACAGTTCTGGAGGCTAGAAGTCTGAGATGAAGGTTGTCAGCAGGGTTGGTTTTTTCTGAGGTCTCTCTCCTTGGCCTGTAGAGGGATATCTTCTCCCTGTATCTTTTGTTTGTTTTTCCAGCTTTATTGGGATATAATTGACATATAACATTGTGTAAGTTTAAGATGTACAATGCATTGATTTGATGAACTGATATATAGCAAAATGATTACCACCATAGCATTAGCTAAACCTCTGTCCTGTCACATAATTATCATTTCTTTTTTGTGGTGAGAACATTTAAGATATACTCTCTTAGCAACTTTTAAGTATATAATACAGTATTATTAATTGTGATCACCATGCTGTACGGTATCCGCAGAACTTATTTCTCTTATAACAGGAAGTTCTCTGACAGAGATCTCTCCATTTCGTCCACCCCCCAGCCCCTGTCAACCACCATCCCATTCTCACATAGAAGTGATATCATATAATATTTGTCCCTCTCTGTCTGGCTTATTTAACTTGACATTAATGACCTCAAGGTCCATCTATGTTGCCACAAATGGAAGGATCTCCTCTCTCATGGCTAAATAATATTCCACTACGTACACACATCTTCCTTATCCATTCCTCCGTTGATGGACATCTAGGTTGTTTCCCTGTTTTGTCTTTTGGGAATAATGCTGCAATGAACATGGGAGTGCAGATATCTCTGAAATCCTGCCTTCATCTCCTTTGGATATATACCCAGAAGAGGGATTGCCACGTCATATGGTAGTTCCTGATTTTTTGAGGAACCTCCATTCTGTGTTCCACAGTGGCTGCACCAATTTACATGTCCACCAACAGTGCACAAGGGTTCCCTTTTCTCTACATCCTCACCCATACTTGTTATTTCTTGTTTTCTTCATACTAGCCATTGTCACTGGTGTTAGGTGATAACTCATTGTGGTTTTCATTTGCATTTCCCTGAGGATTAGTGATGTGGAACAGCCTTTCATGTACCTGCTGGCCATAAGTATGTCCTTTGGAAAAATGTCTTTTCAGATCCTCTGCCCATTTTGTTTTTAATCTTTTTTTTTTTTTTTAAGTAAGCTCTACACTCAGTGTAGGACTTGAACTCACAATCCTGAGATCAAGAATCGCATGCTCTATGGACTGAGCCAGCCAGGCACCCCACCTCTGCCCATTTTTAAATCAGACTATTTGGCTTTTTTGTTATTGAAATTTGCCATACTCTTACATCCAACTTCTATAGTGCTACTAGAAAGCTTAATCTGACAGAAATCATCCTGATTAAATTTTAGAGATTGTTTTTACTCATCACCTTCCATTGCCAGACTCTGCTTCAGTTAGACTTATTAGAGCCATAGCCAGGTTTCCGGCTGTTTGGTCAAGTCCTGGGCTGTCTCTTCCCTGATGTTCTGCAGCTCTTTCCTCAGTCTTACATTTTTTAGGTAACTTCTAATCCTAAAGAGTAAACTCCACCCTTGGTTTAGATAGCGTGTATGATAGAAATAACAATAATGGTGATGATGAAAATAATAGCGAACATTTATAGAATTCTTTCCATATTGCAGGTAATGTGTAATATACAGTTTAATTTTCACAGCTGTCTTATAAAGGAAAGGTACTGTTATGATTCCCATTTTACAGATAAAGGAACAGAGGTACAGACAAGACACTTGTCTAACAGTCTGTCTTTAGACTCCACACTCTAAACAACTACATCTGTTATAGTGGGGGAAATAGCCCAGAAAGTTGCAAGACCAGTTAATTGCACATTTTAGAGGTAAATTAAGTTATGTATACCAGTAACTCCTATTAGCAGAAATATTTGAAAAAACGTAATTTGAAGCCCACTCACTGGAGCTATTACCTTAACAAAGTAAACTGTTTCCATGCAAGAATATGACATAGAAAATTTCCCAACTTCCCAAGATTTACAATGTCAGTTAGAAATCAGATAAACTATAACCTTGCAAAAATGACTTTTTATTAAGAGTGCTTTCTTTTCTGGGGGATTATACCACCACACATCTTGGCACAAAAGAAGATAAGGAAGTGACATGGCGTTAAGGACAGGGCAGGGAGATAAAGTTTGAGGAAAAAATTCCTAGTTAAGGTCTTGAGTGGGACAAGTGGACTATAAATTGAAAAAGATGATAGGAGACCTTAAGATAGGAAAAACTGCTGAAAATAGTTTGTATTTCAGAAAAGATAAGTTTCTGAAAACCTAAACTTAAAGTGATTTTTTATATTTGAAGGGATTTATAACTTCACAAAGCATCTCCATGTTACCTTGCTAAGCTTGCCTACATTTAAACTCCTCCAGTTATCTTGCATAAAGTGAAATAGATCTGTATGTAATCTTTGGTGGGGGCGGGGGGAGTATAAACTATCTGCATCTGCTCAAGAATAACTTATTGTTGAGAGGATATTTTTGGGACTTTTTTTTTTTTTAAGATTTTATTTATTTATTTGACAGAGAGATAGTGAGAGCAGGAACACAAGCAGGGGGAGTGGGAGAGGGAGAAGCAGGCTTCCTGCGGAGCAGGGAGCCCGATGCGGGGCTCGATCCCAGGACCCTGGGACCATGACCTGAGCCGAAGGCAGTCGCTTAACGACTGAGCCACCCAGGCGCCCTGGGACTATTTTTGACGACTGCAAATTTATTTGTAATTTAATGTATTTTACATTGTGAATGTACATTTTCTAATAAAATTATGTATATGTATTTTTTTTTTAAGATTTTATTTATTTATTTGACAGAGAGACAGTGAGAGCAGGAACACAAGCAGGGAGAGTGGGAGAGGAAGGAGCAGGCCTCCTGACGAGCAGGGAGCCCGATGTGGGACTCGATCCCAGGACCCTGGGATCATGACCTGAGCCGAAAGCTGACGCTTAACGACTGAGCCACCCAGGCACCCTTATGTATATGTATCTTAAGCCTTAAAATTATTTACTCATACTTTCAATACATATTCAAGGGGTACCTACTATGTATCAATCACCATGTCATTATTGGGAATAAAGCAGTGAACAAAATACAGAGCCCCTACCCTCATGGGACTTACATTAATTAGTGAAGTGATCATACAAATGATTATGCTTGAGGGAAGGGTGATGCGAGAGAAGTATAGGGAGCTATGAGGGTGACTAACGGGGGATCTGACCTGAACAGGAAAGTTAGGGACTGTTTCCTAGGATGTAATGATTAAGGCTTGGTGGAGAGAATGGTTTGGGCTGGTGAAGAGTGGGACAAGTGCATATGAGGCCGAAGGCATGGCAGGTACAAAGCCCTGGAGATGCTAAGATATTGGGGCTTTCACCAGACTACAAATAGGTCTGAGGTGGCTGGAGTACAGTGACAGAAAAAGTCATATTAGTTGAGGCCACAGAGGGACAATGCAAGGCATTGTAGACCTCAGGCAGTAGGTCTCCTCCAGTGGTAAGAGGTATTCTAACTAGGCGTGGTTAGAATTAGGAGCCCAAAGAATGCATCAGGACTCTCTTTTTTCTTTTAGTTCTACATGCTTGACTTTATTTTCAGGTACCCTCCATTCTGTGGCGAGATGGGCACTGGCAGCCCCAAGCTTGCAACATTTTTGTAACTCACAGTTGCAGAGAAAAATGGCTCAGGCAGAAGTATCAGAAAAGGCTCCAAGTAGCCAACTTTAACTTTGCATACCCATCCGTGAACTGACCAATTGGGCAGGGAGGGGAATCCTCTACTAACCCAGGCGTGGATCATGCTTCCATTCAGGGAATGCATTCGTCTGTATGTGGAAGAGACAGGAGGGGAAGAACCCTGTCAGGCTCATCTTAATTACACGGACTACACAGATTTAAAGCTGAATGGAGAAGAGGAGTTTCCACCAAAGAAAAGTCTGTTGAGCTGACAAATATATGTTTATCTACTATGCCTACAGCTCCCAACTGTTCTCACATCATTGCAGTCATAGAAACTGTTGTATGCACCATTGTGGAAAGTAGATGAAGTTGCTTGTACCCAGCTTCTTCAGACAACATAGGCCCTACCAATCAACTCAGAGCTCTGAAGGGATCAATTTTCCATTTACAGACATACCCATTTGTGATATACCAGTGTTAGGAAGCATGGTACTATACCGTATGAGGTATTTTGGACTTTTAAGAGAAATGGGAAGGCCCTTAGGGTAACATGATCTCTAAAAAGAAACTTGTGCTCCTTGTAGAAATGGCTGTGGGGCAAAATGAACCTAAGACATCTTGTGCCAGAAAGCAAGAGAGTTATCAAAGACTATAAAAGGCTTGCCAAAAGGACACGAGAGTCAATTAGAGACTAATACTGGCCCCAAATGGGCAATTAAAACATTGAAAAGAATATCTATAGCTGATTTAAACAAAAGAAATATGTGAAAATCTATGAATTCAAAATACTAAAAATAAGAAGGGGGTTATATGAAAACAATGAATCGTGGATCACCACATCAAAAACTAATGATGTATGGTGACTAACATACATAATAAAATAAAATTAAAAAAAAATAAGAAAGCGGCACCTGGGTGGCTCAGTTGACTGAGCGACCAACTCTTGGTTTTCGGCTCAGGTCATGATCTCAGGTTGTGGGATTGAGCCCTGCATTGGGCTCTGTGCTCAGCAGAGAATCTGCTTGAGATTTTCTCCCTCTCCCTCTGCCCTTCCCTCCACTTGCACATGTTCTCTCTCTCTCAAATAAAATATTTTTTTAAAAAATAAGAAACCCATTGGTCACCTTTGGAGGTTGCTAGGCCTTTAGCTCTTAATTCTGAAAACCAGAAAATAGACTCAAGCATCTATTCTGCCTTTTGCATATCTGAACTTCAGGGTAATCAAATATTGATGAGGAAAAGTTCTTTTCTTTTTTTTTTTAATATTTTATTTATTTTTTGACAGACAGCAAGAGAGGGAACACAAGCAGAGGGGAGTGGGAGAGGGAGAAGCAGGCTTCCTGGGGATCAGGGAGCCCGATGTGGGGTTCAATCCCAGGACTCTGGGATCATGACCTGAGCTAAAATCAGATGCCTAACGACTGAGCCACCCAGGCGCCCCTAGGAAAAGTTGTTTTCTGTAGACGAATCCAAGTTAGGAGCGCCTGGGTAGCTCAGTTGGTTGAGCATCCAACTCTTGATTTTGGCTCAGGTCATGATCTCAGGGTCATGGGATCAAGCCCCGTGACAGGCTCAGCAGGGAGTCGGCTTGAGGTTTCTCTCCCTCTCCCTTGCCCCCCCCCCACTCACGCACTCCCTTTCTCTCTCTAAAATAAATAAACCTTAAAAAAAAAAAGAATCCAAGTTAACAAAGTGAATAATAGAAAAATCTCCATTTAGCAACCTCTAGTGAAATAATAGATATGGGCAACAATCATCAATGAAGGCTAAAACTAAGTGAAAGAGTTAATGAGGAACTTTCTAAGGATGAATGAGGCTGACAACACCTGAACCCACTGATTATTTTTAACATCATTGAAAGTGGGTAAGCATTATGTGTCTCATGATTTGATGCAGCAGGAAGTACACAGCACCACTTACAAAAGTGTTCCTGCCCGCCCCCCCAAAAATTAAATCAGAATCTAATCAAGCCTATAGGTATAAGCTACCAGTTTACAGGAAATACAGAGAATAAGTAAATTAAATGCTACCTCTAGGTAGTAATCACCTAAACCCAGAAGGCAATATATTCTATAGATCTAGTTTCTTTAAAAAAAAAAAAGCATGAAAAAAATAAAAATAAAGAGATCAAAAGTCAGAGATGAAAAGAAACTTAAGAGATCTTTTCTGGATTCTGTTTCAAATAAATTACAAATGTAAATGGATACATTTGAGGCAATTGGAGAAATTTGAAACTAGACTCAATATTAGACGATATTAAGGAATTATTGCTAATTCTGAGGTGTGTGATACTATTATGGTTATGCCTGTAAAAGGTTCTTATCCATTACAAGATAGATACTGAAGAATTTGATAGAAATTACATGATATCTGGGATTTGCTTCAAAATACTCTAAAGGGGAAAGAGCATCAGAATAGACGAAACAAGATTGGCAAAATATTTGTTGAAATTGGGTGGGAGATACATGGAGGTTCCTTATACACTTACATATGTACTTTTGCATTTTTAGATTTCCACAATTAGTTTAAACTTCATAACAATTAGCTTTGTATTTTAGAATGATCTGGCTGCAGTGTGAAGTATGCACTGGAATGGGATGTACAGGACATTTATCACGTTTGTGGCCACTCTTCATTTCCTGACAACTCTTCTACATTTGGAGAATTTCTCACACTGAGCCTCTCCTAGAAGCCAAAACTCTCATCTACCCTTGCAGCTAAGGCATGAGCATGTGTTTCTGGCTCATGTGAGATTTCATAAGGAATTGAGCAAAAAGAGGAAGTGGGCAACATGAGAAAAATTGACTTTGGTGAAGGAGCAAGGTCCGTGGTTAAATTTTGGAGAAAGCACTGGCAGAGCTTCTGGAACCTAGTTCCCTAGCTTCATCAGCATGGCTGTGGGATCTGTGCTGAGCAGGGGTGGCAGGGTGTCTTTTCTGGGGCAGCTCCTACATTCAGTGATTCAGGCACTGGTCCTAACTGCAAAGCTTGAATCTCTGTCCCTCCTAGAGAGTCTATGTACTAATACCCTTTAATAAATATATTCGCTGCTTAACCTAACTAGATTAGATTCTAATGTTTGCAACTAAAAACCCTGACTGGTACAGGAGGCAAGAGTAGATGTTTGGAGACAAGCAAGTTACTGCAGTAGTTCAGATGAGTGATGCTGGACTTGGGACTAGGGAGTTGAAAGGACAGCATGCAAAATATATTTCAGAAGTAGAGTTGACAGGATTCGTTGATTAGGTAAGGTAAAAGAAGGTGTTAAGAATGACTTTCAGGGGGTGCCTGGGTGGCTCAGTTAGTTAAGCCTTCTGCTCAGGTCATGATTCCAGGGTCCCGGGATCGAGTCTGCATCTGCTCCTCCCACTCGTTCTTTCAATCTCTCTCTCTCTCAAATAATAAATAAATACAATCTTTTAAAAAAATTAAGAATGAGGGCGCTTGCGTGGCTCAGTCGGTTAAGCGTCTGCCTTTGGCTTGGCCGCGATCCCAGGGTCTTGGGCTCCCTGCTCAGGGTGGTGGGGGGAGGTTCTCCCTCTGCCTCTGCCCCTCCACCCCTGACTTGTGCACGCTCACGAGCTCCCTCTCTCTCAAATAAATAAAATCTTTTAAAAAAAATTAAGAATGACTTCCAGGATTCTGACATGAACAGCTGGAAATACAAGTGCCATTTACTGGAATAAATACTGAGGAGGAACAAGAAAATAGTACAGTTGAATTAAATGATATTTTTGTAGACAACAAAGGCATGCCAGATAGATGGACCCATAAAACACAGAAAAACTAAATATAAAATGAGCAGAAAGAAATTATGAAATAATGGAAACTTGAAAAAAATGACATAAATCATAATTAGAAATGAGACAATTCCTCAGTGAAATTGAGAAATAAGAGAATAAGAAGATATGAAAATATTGCTGGCAAAGCTCAGGAAAGAATAAGAAATTTAAAAAATAATCTCAACATGAAGACCAAATTAGAAGGAACACAAGAGTAAATAAGACGCCACAGAAAACTCCATAAGGGAAATAAAAGACAAAGGAAAATTAAAACAACAAATAGAGATTAAAATGATTCAGGAGACAGTGATGGATATAGAAACTAAGCACAGATAACATATATAGTAGAAGTCTTTGAAGACAACCAAAGCAATGAAACAGAACAAATTCTACAAACTATTATACAAGAAAAATTTGCTAAAATAAAACTCAAACACATATGAAAAGGACATACCAAATACCTGAAAAATTGACTCAGAATGGTCTACTGTCACATATTCCATTAAAAATATTGGGTTATTCTGCTTAGCATAATACCCTCTAGTTCCATCCACATTGTTGCAAATGGCAAGATTTCTTTTTTTTTTTTTTTTGGTGGCTGAGTAATATTCCATTGTGTGTGTGTGTGTGTGTGTGTGTATATATATATATATACCACATCTTCTTTATTCATTCATCTATCGATGGACATCTGGGCTCTTTCCATAGTTTGGCTATTGTGGACATTGCTGCTATAAACATCGGGGTGCACGTACCCCTTTGGATCCCTACATTTGTATCTTTGGGGTAAATACCCAGTAGTGCAATTGCTGGATCATATGGTAGCTCTATTTTCAACTTTTTGAAGAACCTCTGTACTGTTTTCCAGAGTGGCTGCACCAGCTTGCATTCCCACCAACAGTGTAGGAGAGTTCCCCTTTCTCCGCATCCTCGCCAACATCTGTCATTTCCTGACTTGTTAATTTTAGCCATTCTGACTGATGTGAGGTGGTATCTCGTTATGGTTTTGATTTGTATTTCCTTGATGCCAAGCGATGTTGAGCATTTTTCATGTGTCTGTTGGCCATTTGTATGTCTTCTTTGGAGAAATATCTGTTCATGTCTTCTGCCCATTTCTTGACTGGATTATTTGTTCTTTGGGTGTTGAGTTTGATAAGTTCTTTAAAGATTTTAGATACTAGCCCTTTATCTGATAAGACATTTGCAAATATCTTCTCCTATTCTGTCATTGTCTTTTGCTTTTGGGGACTGTTTCCTTTGCTGCACAAAAGCTTTTTTAAATGAGGATTGCTGGGGGGGAGGGGGATGGGGGGATGGGTAACTGGTGATGGGTATTAAGGAGGGCACATGATGAGGGGCGCCTGGGTGGCTCAGTCGTTAAGCGTCTGCCTTCGGCTTAGGTCATGATCCCAGAGTCCTGGGATCGAGCCCCACATCAGGCTCCCTGCTCCGCGGGAAGCCTGCTTCTCCCTCTCCCACTCCCCCTGCTTGTGTTCCCTCTCTGGCTGTCTTTCTCTCTGTCAAATAAATAAAACCTTTAAAAAAAAAAAAAAAGGAGGGCACATGATGTAATGAGCACTGGATGCTATATACAACTGATGAATCACTGAACTCTACCTCTGAAACTAATAATATACTATATATTAATTAATTGAATTTAAATTAAATAAAAATTTTTAAAGATTTATTTATTTATTTATTTATTTGACAGAGAGAGACACAGCAAGAGAGGGAACACAAACAGGGGGAGCGGGAGAGGGAGAAGCAGGCTTCCCGCTGAGCAGGGAGCCTGAGGCGGGGCTCAATCCCAGGACCCTGGGATCATGACCTGAGCCAAAGGCAGACGCTTAACGACTGAGCCACCCAGTCGTCACTAAAATAAAATAAATTTTAAAAATACTGGATTAAAGAAAAGTCGGGATGCCCGGGTGGCTCCGTCAGTTAAGCGTCTGCTTTCGGCTCAGGTCATGATCTCAGGGTCCTGGGATCGAACTAGGCATTCAATTCCCTGCTCAGCAGGGAGTCTGCTTCTCTCTCTCCCTCTGCCCTTCTCTCCCACTCCCTGCTAGTGCTCTTTGTTCTCTCTCATGATCTCTCAAATAAATAAATAAATAAAATACTTAAAAAGAAAAGTGGGGACAAGTCAAAATGGTTAAGTCACGTAGGAAGAAAAGAAAGTTAGATTGCAATCAGACTTGGTGATGATACTTTATGCCAGAAGTCAGTGGATTAGCATATCTAAGATACTTTTAAAAAGGCAGTATGAGTCACATATTTTATATTCAGTCAAGCTGAACTTCAAGTATAAAGTCCATAAACTGTTATCATGAAGAACCAGGGAATATTGTTTTCATGAGCTGTGAACAAATTTCAAACAACCAAGATGACAAGAGACAATTCAGCAAAAGGACTGGTGGTGAGCATTTTATATATCACCTCTAGAACTAAGACTAAATGATAGAAATAAGGGTGACAGAATTATACATAATGGTTATAGGCTCTGATGATGTAGATGTAGTAAAGTTATCCAAAGAGTAGGGAAGAACAGAGAGAGTAGAATAAGCTTGCTGTTAGCTATACTGGTTATTTATTGGAAATGGAAGGATATTATGTTTAATGTTAGAGGGAAAGAGGGATAGGGAAGAATTTATGAGATAATTTCAATATTGCTCATGTTAGAGAACTAATATAGGCAGTATGTAAAATTAAGGAAATGAAGGATATTATGAAAAGGTAGCAATAGAAATAACCAATAGAATAAGAAGGCAAATTCCCTAAATACCAGACATACAACAATGAAAGAGCTTATAAAAGAGATCCCCAAATGAAAAATTATACAATATATAGAAACATATGAAAATATATATAAAACATGACAGAACAGCAAACAAATCAGTCATGTCAATAAATGCAAATAAGTGGGGTGCCTGGGTGGCTTAGTTGGTTAAGCGTCTGCCTTCGGCTCAGGTCATGATCCCAGGGTCCTGGGACCGAGCCCCGCATCGGGCTCCCTGCTCTGCAGGAAGCCTGCTTCTCCCTCTCCCACTCCCCCTGCTTGTGCTCTCCCTCTCTCTCTGTTGAATAAATGAATAAATGAATAAATAAATACAAATAGGATGAACTCATTTTTACAAGAAAAAATATTTTCATCTTTTTTGCTAATAAATTCAACACTAAGCTGTGTACAAGAGACATTCCTCAAACAGACACAGAAAGGTTAAAAATAAAATGCTAAGTACAGATGTTCCAGGCCAAGCAAATTAAAAGACAGCAGGGGTCAACATCTTGATCTCACAAGGTGGAATTCAAGGGGAAAAAAATTAAAAGGCACCAAAGGATACTTTAATTATGCTCGGTGTTACAAACCCAAAGAAAATGTTATTAATATTTGTGCAATCGTAAGACATCAATAACTTTTATAAAGCAGAAACTATAAGAAATGCTGTTTTGTCACAATAAAAAATTTAAAAAAAAATCTATGAGTTCACAAATATACCAAAAACTTATTCATTACCTTTGGTGGTTTCTAGAGCACAAACTCTTTTATTCTGAGAACTAGTAAATAAAGGAAAAAATGAAGCAGTAAGCCAGCTTTTTCTGTATCTTCTTTATTTCTGGTTAACCTGATAATCAAAGATAGTAAATTCAAAAGGAATGATAGAAATGTCACCATTTTGTAATTCCTAATGAAATTATGAATCTAGGTAACAATCATCATTAAGAGTGGAAAACTCATAGAGAACTTTACAATGTATAGATCACACTGACAGCTCCTGAATCTACTAATCAATCTTAGTATTGCAAAAAGAGGCAACAAGTTATTATACATTCCTAGTAGTGAAAACAGTACCAGCTAAGAACTATTCTTGTCCCTTTCCCGCTCCATCTAACCTCCACCCCAATCAAACTTAAATCTAATCATGTTTCTAGATCTTTTGGAAAATTCAGAAGATACATCGTAAATGGTACCACTGGGATACAATCAGTTGATTCTAGAACTTAAGAAATGCCACAGAACAAATGACTTTCTTTAACAAATAAATGGCAGAAAACATGGTAGAGGTAGGAGTACATTAAAAGATTAAAATGCTAAGTGAAGTAAGTCAGAAAGAGAAAGACAAATACTGTATGATCTCACTTATGTATGGAATTAAAAAAAAACTGAACTCATAGAAACAGAACAGACTGGTGGTTACTAGAGGCAGGAGATGATGGGGGGTGAGGGGGGCAGGGGTTGAAGATGGAGGGTATGGGTGAAGGTGGTCAAAGGGTAAAAACTTCCAGTTATAAGTCCTGTGGATGTCAACATTATACAGCATGGTGACTGCAGTCAACAATATTGTATATTTGAAAGTTGCTAAGAGAGATCTTAAAACTTCTCATCACAATTAGCTTCACTTGTGGTGAGCATAGCATAATGTGTAGAGTAGAATCACTAACATTGTACACCTGAAACAAATGTAACGTTGTGTCAACTATACTTAAAAAAATGTTTTTAAATAAATACTCCCGCACATACCCCAAAGTTCTCATCACAAGAAAAAAAATTGTAACTATGTGCGGTGATTACTGTTAACTAAACTTGTGATAATCATTTTTGTGGACAACTTTTACCTACAACCTTTCATGTAGATAAAGAAATACTAGGGGCAGAGTTAAGATGGCGGAGTAGTAGGGGGACCCTGAATTTGCCTCCTCCTTGGAACACAGCTAGATCAACATCCAACTATTTTGAACAACTAAGAATACAATCTGAGGATTAAGAAAACAATCTCCAGGGTTGGAGGGAAAGAACCTGGGCGGATGTGAGGTTCAGAGCTGTGATTTGGGGGAGAGGAAAGCGGAGCAGCTACAAAGGGAGGGAGCCCTTTTCATGGAGCAAAATCAGGGAGAGGGGGCGCCTGGGTGGCTCAGTTGGTTAAGCGACTGCCTTCGGCTCAGGTCATGATCCTGGAGTCCCGGGATCGAGTCCCGCATCGGGCTCCCTGCTCGGCGAGGAGCCTGCTTCTCTCTCTGACCCTCCCCCCTCTCATGTACTCTCTCTCATTCTCGCTCTCTCAAATAAATAAATAAAATCTTTAAAAAAAAAAAAAAAAAAAAAAAAAATCAGGGAGAGGGAGAAAATGGGAGAGCGCGCAGTGGGTTGGGATAGCACAATAAGCCTTGGTGAGGAGATGTCCTGGGTCGCACAGGGAGAGAACACTCCCCTTACTAAGTGCGTTTGGAAGGGCGTATTTTGCCTCTCCCAGGACAGAAGGCCAGGCGGGAGCCAATGAGTCAGCAGGGACACAGGTGTGAGCAGAGGGCAGAAAACCTCTTAACTTTTTACTGTGAGCCGCAATAGGCTTCACCTCTGAGTGTGCACAGAGCGGCAGCTTTTCTGAGGCAGAACTGAGGAGAAAACAGACAAGAGTAGATTGCAGATAACCTGGCGGCTGATTTTCGCTATCTGCCACAAGAGATTCAACACTCTGACTGCTTTCCTGGGACAGAAGGGAGTAGGGGACTGGGTTGCATGAAGACGGCTGATAATCTGGTTCCAGCTTTTCGCGGAGTGTCACAATAAACTCTAGTCTCTGCGTGTGCATTGTGCAACTGCTTTTCGGGGACAGGATGGTGCTGGGCACGCCCCAAGCCTCTCCACTGGGGGGCGGGAGTGGGTGCACACCATACCAGGCTTCTAAAACTTGGGAGTTTTGAATCCCAGTTACCAACCAGAGATAAAATACAAGAGATCTGTGGCTCTGGGTGTGCCGATGGCCTGGGCACAGACAGGTTAAGGGCAGGGAAGTGACGAAAGCCTGGGACACCGGAGATTGTTCGCTTTTCTAAGAGGACCTTTTGAACAGCCGTGGCCATGAGGTCCCCCCGCGGGGACAAGAGGGCGGGGTGATGCTATATTCTTACTCCTCCCCCCACCCCCAGCACAGTCGGACTTCAGAGAGAAACGCAGCGCCTCTAGTGGGCACTTGAATCCCCTACACTAAACCTCAACCCCCTGCATCCGCCAGGAGCATCTTTACAATGCAAGTCAGCTGGCAAGCCGGCCCAGCTCCCTCTGGAGACCAACACAGGCCCCTGCATCTACCAAGTCTGATTAAAGAATGCTCCAAAACATCAGCTAATGGTGGAAATAGGACCAGTCTTACTTCTTTTTTTTCTCTTTTCTTAATTTTTCTATTTATTTTCTATTCTTTATCATATATATATATATATATATTTCACTTTCTCTTTTTTTGATATCAGGTTTATAATTTATTCATTTGTTTCCTTATTTTTCAGATCAGACTGCTGCTTTTTTTTTCTCTTTTCTTCCTTCCCTACTCTTTTTCCTTCTTTCTTTTTTTTTTTTTTTAAAGTCAGGCTTATGATTTTTTGTTTCTCTGTTCTCATTTTTATTCCTTTTCCTTTTCTCTTGTCTTGAATCAGGTTCTTGTTTTTTGTTTTTCTTTTTTATTCTTATTTTTTCTTTTACAGACTTATTTTGACAAACAAATCAAAACATACCTATTTAAAGGTCCAAACACTCTCCACTACAAGCAAGGAGGAACTCTGCAGAGGAAGGACCAGTGGAAAAGAGCAGTCAAAATACAATAGCAGAGTGTACAGCATATACCAGAAACACTTCCTGAAGTTTTTGTTGTTGTTGTTATTGTTTTGTTTTTGTTTTTCTTTCATTCTTTCTTTTCTGGACAAAATGACAAGACAGAGAAATTCACCCCAAAAGAAAGGAGATAGTATCAGTGCCAGGGACTTAATCAATACAGATATAAGTAAGATGTCAACTAGAATTTAAAACAATGATTATTAAGATACTAGCTGGCTTGAAAAAAAGCATAAAGGACTCTAGAGGATCCTTCCTGCAGAGCTAAAAGAACTAAAATCTAGTCTGGCTGAAATTAAAAATGCTATTAATGAGATGCAGTCCCAGATGGAGGCTTTGAAAACGAGGATGAACGAGGCAGAAGAGCAAGATAGTGATATAGAAGTCAACACGATGGAAAATAAGGAAGCGGAAAAGAAAGAGAAAGAAAACTACTGGATCACGAAAGGGGACTTAGGGAACTCAGCAATTCCATAAAATGAAATATCCAGATAATAGGGGTCCCAGAAGATGAGTGAGAGAGAGGGGCAGAAGGTTTATTTGAACACATTATGGCTGAGAACTTCCCTAATCTGGGTAAGGAAACAGGCATTCAAGTCCAAGAGGCACAGAGAACCCCCCTGAAAATCAATAAAAATAGGTCAACACACCTCAATATGTAATAGTGAAGCTTGCAAATTTCAAAGAGAGAGAAAATTCTGAAAGCAGCCTGGGACAAGAGGTCCTTAACCTAAAGGGTAGACATAGATGCATAATGTTGGCAGCAGACCTGTCCACCGAGACCTGGCAGGCCAGAAAGGACTGGCATGATATATTCAGCGTGCTAAATGGGAAAAATATGCAGCCAAGAATACTTTACCCAGCAAGGTTGTCATTCAGAATAGAAGGAGAGAGAAAGAATTTCCAGGACAAATAAAACTAAAGGAATTTGTGAACACCAAACCAGCCCTGCAAAAAATATTAAAGGGGACCCTTTGAGATGGAAACACAGACCAAAAGTAACAATCTATAGGAACTGCGACTTTACAGGTGATACAATGGCACGAAATTCATACCTTTCAATCATTACTCTGAATGTAAATGGACTAAATGCTCCAATCAAAAGACACAGGGTATCAGACTATATAAAAAAAACAAGACCCATCTATAGCCTCCATATTTAAAGTGAGGGAGTGGAAAACCATTTATCATGCCAATGGACATCAAAAGAAAGCTGGACTATCCATCCTTATATCAGAAAAATTAGATTTTATTATCTTTTTAACATGAATTTTTTTTTTTAGATTTATTTATCCATTTGACAGAGAGAGAAAGAGAGAGAACAAGCAGGGGGACCAGCAGAGGGAGAGGGAGAAGCAGGCCTCCTGCTGAGCAAGGAGCCCGATGTGGGGCTCGATCCCAGGACCCCAGGATCACGAGCTGAGCCGAAGGCAGACGCCCAACCAACTGAGCCACCCAGGAGCCCCAGAAAAATTAGATTTTAAACCAAAGGCTGTAATAAGAGATGAAGAAGGACACTACATCATAATAAAATGGTCTCGCCAACAAGATCTAACAATTGTAAATATTTATGCCCCTAACTTGGGAACAGCCAAATATATAAACCAATTAATAACAAAATTAAAGAAAATCATTGATAATAATACAATAATAGTAGGGGACTTTAACACCCCACTCACAGTAAGGGACAGATCTTCTAAGCAGATCAACAAGGAAACAAGGGCTTTGAGTAACACACTGGACCAGATAGATTTCACAGATATATTCAGAGCATTTCATTCTAACGCAGCAGAATACACATTCTTCTCAAGTGCACATGGAACATTCTCCAGAATAGATCACATACTGGGTTGCAAATCAGGTCTCAACAAATACAAAAAGATTGAGATGCATATTTTCAGACCACAATGCTTTAAAACTTAAAGTCAAGTTTTTCCCCATAAAGTCAACCACAAGAAAAAATGTGGAAGGAACACAAATACATGGAGGTTAAAGAACATCCTACTAAAGAATGAATGGGTCAACCAGGAAATTACAGACTAATTTAAAAAATACATGGAAGCAAATGAAAATGAAAACACTACAGTTCAGAACCTCTGGGATGCAGCAAAGGTAGTCCTAAGAGGAAAATACAGCAATACAGGCCTTCCTCAAAAAACAAAAGTCTCAAATACACAACCTAACCTTACACCTAAAGGAGCTGGAAAAAGAATATCAAAGAAAGCCTAAATCCAGCAGGAAAAGGGAAATAATAAAGACAAGAGCAGGGTGGCCTTGGTGACTCAGTCAGTTAAGCATCTGCCTTCAGCTCAGGTAATGACCCCAGGGTCCTGGGATCGAGCCCCACATCAGGCACCCTGCTCGGCCAGGAGCCTGCTTCTCCCTTTCCCTCTGCCCACCCCCTCCCCCCGCTTGTGATCTCTCTCTCTCTCTGTGTCAAATAAAATCTTAAAAAAAAAAAAAAAGACTAGAGCAGAAATCAATTATATAGAAATAAAATAAAAAAAGAGAACAGACCAACAAAAGCAGGAGCCGGTTCTTTGAAAGAATTAATAAGATCAATATACCCCAAGCCAGACTTACCAAAAAGGAAAGAGAAAGGACACAAATAAATAAAATCATAAATGAAAGAAAACACAACCAACATCAAAGAAATACAAACAATTATAAGAGAATATTATGAAAAATTATATGCCAACAAATGGGGCAATCTGGAAGAAATGGATAAATTCTTAAAAACATATAAACTATCAAAACTCAAACAGGAAGAAAGAGAAAATTTGACCAGACCCATAACCAGGAAAGAAAATGAATCAATAATCAAAAACCTCCCAACAAACAAAAGTCCAGGGCCAGATGGCTTCCCAGCGGAATTCTACCAAACATTTAAAGAAGAATTAATACCTATTCTTCTGAAACTGTTCCAAAAAAATAGAAATGGAAGGAAAACTTCCAAATTACTCCTATGAGGCCAGTATTACCTTGATTCCAAAACCAGACAAAGACCCCACAAAAAGAATTACAGACCAATATCCCTGATGAACATGGATGCAAAAATTCTCACCAGGATACTAGCTAACAGGATACAACAGTACATTAAAAGAATTATTCACCACAACCAAGTGGGATTTATTCCTCGGCTGCAAGGTTGGTTCAACATTTCAAATCAATTAATGTGATACACTACATTAACAAAAGAAAGGACAAGAACCATATGATCCTCTCAATAGATGCAGAAAAAGCATCTGACAAAGTACAGCATCCTTTCTTGATAAAAACTCTCTGCTGTGAAGGCATAGAGGGAACATACCTCAATATCATAAAAGCCATCTATGAAAAGCCCACAGTATCACTCTCAATGGGGAGAAACTTTTTCCACTAAAGTCAGGAACACGACAGGGATGTCCACTATCACAACAAATTATTGGATGTCCTAGCCTCAGCAATCAGACAACAAAAAGAAATAAAAGGCATCCGAATTGGCAAAGAAGTCCAACTCTCACTCTTCACAGATGACATGATACTTTATGTGGAAAACCCAAAGACTCCACCCCAAAACTGCTAGAACTCATACAGGAATTCAGCAAAGTGGCAGGATATAAAATCAATGCACAGAAATCAGTTGCATTTCTATAAACTAACAATGAGATGGAAGAGAGATTAAGGAGTCAATCGCATTTACAATTGCACTAAAAACCGTAAGATACCTAGGAATAAACCTAACTAAAAAGGCAAAGGATTTGTACTCAGAAAACTATAGAACACTCATGAAAGAAATTGAGGAAGACACAAAGAAATGGAAAAACATTTCATGCTCATGGATTGGAAGAACAAATATTGTTAAAATGTCTATGCTACCTAGAGCAATCTATACACTCAATGCAATCTCTTTCAAAATACCATCAACTTTTTTCACAGAGCTGGACCAAATAATACTAAAACTTGTATGGAACCAAAAAAGACCCCGAATAGCCAAAGGAATGTTGAAAAAGAAAACCAAAGCTGGTGGCATCACAATTCCGGGCTTCAAGCTCTATTACAAAGCTATAATCATCAAGACACTATGGTACTGGCAAAAAAACAAACACATAATCAATGGGCCAGAATAGAAAACCCAGAAATGGACCTTCAACTCTATGGTCAACTAATCTTCGATAAAGCAGGAAAGAATATCCAATGGAAAAAAAGATAGTCTCTTCAACAAATGGTGTTAGGAAAATTGGACAGCCCCATGCAGAAGAATGAGACTGGACCATTTCCTTACACCATACACAAAAATAAGCTCAAAATGAATGAAAGACCTAAATGTGAGTCAGGAATCCATCAAAATCCTTTTTTTTTTTAAGATTTTATTTTGACAGAAAGAGACAGCGAGAGAGGGAACACAAGCAGGGGGAGTGGGAGCGGAAGAAGCAGGCTTCCCGCTGAGCAGAAAGCCCAACGTGGGGCTCGATCCCAGGACCCTGGGATCATGACCTGAGCTGAAGGCAGACGCTTAATGACTGAGCCACCCAGGTGCCCCCAGGAATCCATCAAAATCCTTGAGGAGAACACAGGCAGAAACCTCTTTCACCTCAGCCACAGCAACTTCTTGCTAGACATGTCTCCAAAGGCAAGAGAAACAAAAGCAAAAATGAACTACTGGGACTCTGTCAAGATAAAAAGCTTTTGCACAGCAAAGGAAACAGTCAACAAAACTAAAAGGCAACCTACAGAATGGCAGAAGATATTTACAAATGTCTTATCAGATAAAGGGCTAGTATCCACAATGTATAAAGAACTTACCAAGCTCAGGGCGCCTGGGTGGCTTAGTCGTTAAGCGTCTGCCTTTGGCTCAGGTCATGATCCCAGAGTCCTGGGATTGAGCCCACACTGGGCTCCCTGCTCAGCGGGAAGGCTGCTTCTCCCTCTCCCACTACCCCTGCTTGTGTTCCCTCTCTCACTATGTCTCTAACTGTCAAATAAATAAATAAAATCTTAAAAAAAAACCAAAAAACTTATCAAGCTCAACACCCAAAAAACAAATAATGCAGTCAAGAAATAGGCAAAGAAGACATACAAATGACCAACAGACACATTGAAAAATGCTCAATATCACTTGGCATCAGGGAAATCCAAATCAAAACTACAATGAGATACCACCTCACACTGGTCAGAATGGCTAAAATGAACAACTCAGGAAACAACAAATGTTGGTGAGGATGTAGGGAATGGGGAACCATCTTACACTGTTGGTGGGAATGCAAGCTGGTGCAGCCACTCTGGAAAACGGTATGGAGTTTCCTTAAAATGTTAAAATAGAGCTACGCTACAGCCCAGCAATTGCACTACTAGGTATTTATCCAAAGGATACAAACATAGTGATCTGAAGGGGCACCTGCACCCCAATGTTTATAGCAGCAATGTCTACAAGAGCCAAACTATGGAAAGAGCCCAGATGTCTACCAACAGATAAATGGATAAAGAAGATGTGGTGTATATATATATGTGTGTGTGTGTGTGTGTGTGTGTGTATACACACACACACACTAGGATATTATTCAGCCATCAAAAAGAATGAAATCTTGCTATTTGCAATGACATGGATGGAACTAGCGGGTATTATGCTAAGCGAAATAAGTCAGTCAGAGAAAGACAAATACCATGAGTTCAGTCATACGTGGAATTTAAGAAACAAAACAGATAGGGGAAGGGAAGGAAAAATAAGAGATGGAGGCAAACCATAAGAGATGCTGAACTCTAGGAAAGAAAGTGAGGGTTGCTGGATGGAAAGTGGGTGGAGGGAAGGGGTAACTGGGTAATGGGCATTAAGGAGGGCACTTGATGCCATGAACACTGGGTGTTATATGCAACTGATGAATCACTAAATTCTACCCCGGTAACTAATAATACAGTATATGTTAACTAAATTGAATTTAAATAAAGAATTTTTTTAAAATACTATCCAAATTTAAAGAGCAGTATCTGTAAAGGAAGTCTGTAAAATTAGACTACATTAAAGTTAAGAATTTCTGTTTATCAAGACATTACTAAGAGAGTGGGAACCTAGACTGGGAGAAGACGTTTGCCACATATGTCAATAGACAAAGGATATTCAGAACTCTTCATAATCACCAAGAAAAAGCCAGACAACCCAAGAGAAAAAATAGGCA
This sequence comes from Neomonachus schauinslandi, assembly GCF_002201575.2. NCBI lineage: Eukaryota > Metazoa > Chordata > Mammalia > Carnivora > Phocidae > Neomonachus > Neomonachus schauinslandi. Next base: position 96,145,196 of record NC_058404.1, read on the forward strand.
GAAGAAGGCACTTCACAAGAGCAAAGATGACTATCTAATAAATAAGATTTCAACCTCTTCAGTAATTAGGGAAATGCAAATTAAAACCACAATGATACACTATTCTACACTTGTCAATCTGGCAAAAATTTTAATAGATCACAACACCAAGTACTGATGAGGGTGTGGAACAATATAAACTCTTATATGTTGCAGGTGGAAATGTAAAAAAATTAGGCATTATCTCCTAACATTTGAGATACACCAATATTAAGATCCAGCAAATGCAGTCTAAGTAAAACTCCAGAGAAACCTGCGTGCATATTCACCAAACACTGTCATAGCAGTATGGTTTTCAAAGCCAAAATCTGGAAACAACCCAAATGTTCATTGTAATTTTATTTATACACTGGAAATGCTATATACATAGCAACCAGTCCAGATAGAAAAAGGAAATCAGAGGGCTCAAGAGAGCTGTCTTCAAAAGGAGAGAAAAAGGAACCAAAAAAAACCCTACAGATAGATTATCAGATGTGTTTGAGCAAGCAAAGTAACTCCGGAAAAACACAAAGTTGTTCAAGAAATGTAATTCTAGTGTGATACATAGCTCAGCTATGAATATTTTCATAGTCATGATAATGTAAAGTGAATATTAATAAACCACTGCTGTACCCTCTCAAAGAAAATCAGTACAAAAAGTAAAAGAGATTACAGGAAATTCAGCCTCGAAGAAGGCAGGAAAGGAAAAAAAGAAAAGCAAAGAAGTATGCAGATACAAAACACAAAAGAAACTGGTAGACATAAATACAATAGAACTGTAATGACAAACAGTAAACATATCAGAAATGATAATAAACGTGAACACAGTAGACTACAGAGGTTATCAGATTGGATTAAAAAACAAAATTCAGGGGTGCCTGGGTGACTCAGGCATTAAGCATCTGCCTTCGGCTCAGGTCATGATCCCAGGGTCCTGAGATCGAGCCCCGCATCAGGCTCCCGGCTCAGCGGGAAGCCTGCTTCTCCCTCTCCCACTCCCCCTGCTTGTGTTCCCTCTCTCGCTGTGTCTCTCTCTGTCAAATAAATAAATAAAAATAAATAAAAAATATAAAAAACAAAATTCAGGTATATGATATGTATAAGAGAAGTACCTGAAACAGAGACATATTAAGAATGAAAGAGATGACAAAAAATACACCTAATTAAAATCTGTCAAAGCAAAATGTATTTATTAGCCTTCAAAATTAAGCTAGAAATTCCTTAACTACTTCCATTTTTAGAGGGTAACTCTTATTTCTCATCATACTTTTTCCCTAAGGATGGGCTTACATAATTCTCCTCCTGAAAATTGATTACCAATGTACTAAAATGTGTTAATTCTAACAGATATTGCCAAATTACTTTTACACTAATTAATCAACACATGAGAATGCCCTGTTTCTCTTAGCAAGCACTATTTTATTATTTTTTACCAATCTCTTTGATAAAAGGAAATGATTTTGTTTTAATTTTGCATTTCTCCAACTATAAATATGGTGAGCATATATTTCCTCTTTTCTGTCTTTGTGAATTATCTGCTCATCTCTTGTCCATACTTCTATCGGGTTGTCTTTTTTTTATTAACTCTGCAAATTATGTTGCAAATTAATATTCTTCTCATTGCCTTAGGCAAAAATGTCCAAAACAATGTTGAATAATTGTGGCATTAGGTATTCCTGTCTACTAAATGGAATTAGCTCAAATATTTCTAATTTTAATAAACAGCAGGAAACATTAGGTTAAAAAGACTTTATCATATTTATATAGTTTTATTTCATTCCTATTTTACCTTGAGTAAAAGGTAATGGCTGTCCACTATCAAATATTCTTTTTCTTCATTTTAACTATTATATTAAGTTTTACAGTGTTAAAATGTTTATCATTAAAATATACAGATATTTTCAATAAAGGTAGAGAAACAATGTGTTTACCATTTGCAAAATTAATTTAAAAAATTTAACTGGCTCGTAAACAGGCAACATAATTTAAAAATGAGCTTACTAGTAACTTACTTTAAAATATTTAATTAAATAAATCAAAAGATAAAGCAACTTATCTCTGTATTTATTTTTTTTATAAAATGCATTTTCAAAAATGTTTCATTAGAAACTGGTGCTACAAAAATAAATATAAAACAAATATACATGTTTACATATGTTACTTACAACATAAATACACATTATTTACATGGTCAAAACCTCAAAGACTCCAGCATGTTTTTTCCATGATTCTCAACATGTCTGAGAAGTAGGGAAAACAATAAAAAAAGCATAAATATACCACACACCATTTATATATTTGCTTTTAAAAGACTGTTCAATACAAATATATGAACACAAAGTTTGGGGGTATATGTTCTAAGAGCAAAGTCCGGTGTACTATTTTAATCTATGACCAGTACATTTTAGAAGTTTCATTCTGTTTTGTTCTCTCATTAGAATACATCCATTATGGTATAGATTAAAACTGTCTTTTATAGAAAGGCTTTCTGAGGAAGTTAGATTAAATAAAAAAAGTCACTTTACTTGAAAGCCAACAAAGTTATTTATTAGACTTATGTATCTAAAAGGAGCTTTAATTATTCAAAACTCGGAGCTGGATTAGAAAACATCAAAAGGATGGAAGAAAGACACTGTAATTTCTGTTTGATGTTATCTGGCAATTTTTCATTTTCTCCATACCTAAGTGAAGCAAAAGAAAAAAAAAAGACAAAAATATAACTTAATTAATTGGTTTGTAGGAGACTACCAAAAGGCATATGCTATTTTTCAGTAATTCTTCAATGAAAGAGGTACCTCAGAAAAATTACACAAAATTATTTAAGTAGATACCTAAATCAAGTTAAGCATATCCAGTTTGTTTCCTTTTAAAATAGGCCACTTTCTAAATGTATTTAAAAAATAAAAAGAAAATTAGGTCAAAAACTTGAGCTGACTTGAAAATTGGATTCTTCATTAAATTGAAGGCCCTAATCTAAAGAACATACAAAACTTTATTAAATCATTTATTTCAACATACAGAGAAAACAAAATTATATAGCAAAGGGCTAAATCTCAACCATTATATTAAGAACTTACCTAGTTGTTTGACCATTTGGTGATGTATAACTGATAGAAGACACTCCTGCCTGCACGACCAACTGGGACCCATCATTGAACTGAACCCACACAGCTCCACTAGTTAACTAGAAAAATAAGTGTGCAAAATTACTATACAGTATAAGATTTAAAGTTCTTAAAAGGTACTCATGTTTAATAGGACTTTCATACAGTTAAAAAAAACAATGCTCAGAGCTCTTGGGTGGCTCAGTCAGTTAAGCATCTGACTCTTGATTCTAGCTCGGGTCATGATCTCAGGGTCCTAGTATCAAGCCCCGTATAGGGCTCCCCACTAAGCAGGGAGTCTGCTTGCCTCCCTCTGCACCCCCACTGCTCGTGCTTGAACGAGCGTGCGCTCGCTCTCAAATAAATTAAATAAATCTTTTTTTTTTTAAAGATTTTATTTATTTGACACAGAGAAAGAGAGAGAGAGAGATAGTGAGAGCAGGAACACGAGCAGGGGGAGTGGGAGAGGGAGGAGCAGGGAGCCCGATGCAGGGCTCGATATAAGGACCCTGGGATCATGACCTGAGCCGAAGGCAGACGCTTAACGTCTGAGCCACCCAGGCGTCCCAAATTAAATAAATCTTTAAAAAAAAAAAAAAAAAAAGCAACCCTCTCAGAAAACTACAAATATGGGATTGTGATGGTAGTAGCACTGAGAATATTCACATCTTTTCTGATTATTCCTTTAATAGCTATGGCATTAAAATATTAAAATTATTCTAAATGAATCCTGTTTCCTATTCATTTCTACTATGATGTCTGAGTAGTTTTGTGTCCTCCCCCCCACTCCAAAAGCATTTCTTTCTTTCTTTTTTTTTTTTAAGATTTTATTTATTTGACAGAGAGAGACACAGTGAGAGAGGGAGCACAAGCAGGGGGAGTGGGAGAGGGAGAAGCAGGCTTCCCACCGAGCAGGAAGCCCGATGTGGGGCTCGATCCCAGGACCCTGGGATCATGACCTGAGTTGAAGGCAGACGCTTAATGACTGAGCCCCTCCAATAGCATTTCTAACCAAGAAGAGATTTAGGAAATAACAAAAGTAACATTTTCTTAAATTAGGATTTCCCTCTATTCTTTGTTCTTGGGCTACAGAATCTCTCTTCTGCCTGAGAACATTACACCTTAGCCTTTGCAACTTATTCCTTTAGTCACTGATATTTGATATAGTCACTAATATACAATGTGGCACTCCAAACAGCAGAGAGAACACATGGTCACTGGAATCAAACAGACCTGAGTTTACAACCAGACTGCCAACTACCAAGTAAGACTGTGCAAGTCAGTCAACAGTTATAAGCCATAATTTTACTATCTATAAAAGGAGGTAACACCAACTTTATATATGACAATATATGTGAGAAACATGGTACCACATAGCACGTACTCAACAAATGCTGAGTTCCCTTCATTTATTTCCTACCCTCATAAAGGTCTAAGATGCATTTTTCTTCACTGGTAAGTAAAAATTACATGTACTATGCTCAAGTCTCCATCTTCAAGCTTTCAGATAATATATACATATAGGCTCACACCTACATATAATTCTGTAAGTATGAAACTCAATGTGGACTTAATTTTTATTTATTTATTTAATTTATTTTTTAAAGATTTTATTTATTTATTCGACAGAGAGAGACACAGTGAGAGAGGGAACACAAGCAAGGCGAGTGGGAGAGGGAGAAGCAGGCTTCCCGCTGAGCAGGGAGCCCAATGCGGGGCTCAATCCCAGGACCCCGGCATCATGACCTGAGCCAAAGGAAGACGCTTAATGACTGAGCCACCCAGGAGCCCCTGGACTTAATTTTTAAATGCAAAAATCCTTTTCTGCCAAATGAATTACTCTAGTAATAGATTAAAAATAGTTTGTAAAACTAAATGTCATGAACATCATTCTCAATTCCCAATAAGTAGCCATTATGAGACACCTCTATTCTGTTTGTTTTTTACGATTTTATTTATTTGAGAGAGACAGAGACAGAGAGAGAGAGTATGAGCAGGATGGAAGGGCAGAGGGAGAGGGAGAAGCAGGCTTCCCACCGAGCAGGGAGCCCGACATGGGGCTGACCCCAGGACCTGAGATCATAACCTGAGCCGAAGGCAGACACTTAACTAACTGAGCCACCCAGGCGCCCCTCTATTCTGTTTTTCTTAATTTATTTTTTAAATTGAAGCACAGTTGACATACAATGTTATGTTAGTTTCAGGTATACAACATAGTGATTCAACAATTCTATACAGCACTCAATGCTCACAATCTGTCACAACTCTATCACAGTATTATTGACTATATATTCCCTATGCTGTACTTTTCATTTCTGTGACTTATTTATTTTACAGCTGGAAGTGTGTACCTCTTAATCCCCTTCACCTAGTTTGCCAATCTTCCTCCCCTCTGGCAATGACCAGTTTGTTTTCTGTATGGATGAGCTTCTTTCTGTTTTGTTTTTTAGCTTCCACATGTAAGTGAAATCATATATTTGTTTTTCTCTGACTTATTTCACTTGGCATAATACCCTCTAGGCCCACCCATGTTGTCAAAAATGGCAAGATTTTATTCTTTTTTCTTATGGCTGAGTAATATTCCATTGTGTATATACACATACTTTCTTTTAATGTATGTATGTATGTATAGTTATTTATTAATTAATTTTAAGTGGGCTCTATGCCCAACGTGGGGCTTGAACTCACAGCCCTGAGATCGAGTTGCATGCTCTATGGACTGAGTCAGCCAGGCGCCCCTACACATACATCTTCTTCATCCATCTATCAGTGGACATTTGGGTTTAAAACACTTGTTTTTAAAACTGTAAAAACAAATGTCAAAAACAAATCACTTACGCCTTACCAATCTATTAACAATACCTAGAGTTCTCCAAGTGTGTACAAATAAAAAATGTCTAAAATTTTAATATAACCAATGTAAAAAAAGGTGTAAAATCTTTCTTGCAAAGAGAAATCTTTAAAATTATTTATTTTTTTTGATAATTGTCTAATGACTGTGAAAACTAAAGAAATTCATACTGAGAAAATTCACTTTACTATAAAAACTTCTCACCTGTGTAGCCCAACCAACATTTTTCACAAAAACAGATTTCAAAAGTTGTGCTGATTTAGGAAGACATTCTTTTAGACTACTAGAAGAGATGTTTGTTCCAGAAGCTGCAGCCGTAAAGCCACGTCCTTCATTTGTAACCATCTACAAACAGTAAAAGACAAAAAGATATTATTCCTTAGCATTTTTATAAGCCAACTTCAGCAAAACTGAAAAATGACTAGATTTTCATAAGCTGAAAATATTTTTAATAACAAAGTTAAAAAATTAAGATATAATCACATAATAAACTTCAGATTTAAATTAAAATATTAACAAAAAAATGCAAGTATATAACCGCATTACGGAAAATTAGAGAAATACAGAAAAGAAAAATCAGTTGCTGTTTTCATTTAGGTAGATTTCTTTTGCCTTTTTTTTCCCCAAGGTACAATTTTTCATAACTGCAATTATAGTATATACGTATATGTGCATGAGTGTACACAGATCTATTTCTTTAATGTTGCATTTTTCTGTATTGCTATATAGTATTTATAGGCATGATAGTTCACTGAATAAAAATTTAATAAGTTTACGTAACCAATGATCTATCATGGATATTAAGGCAGTCAATGATATTTTATTAGTAAAAATAAAATGATACATATAGTAACATATTTTGCTTTTTCCCAGAGGGGACAGGTTAGGCCTCACAGGGGTAACATTTAAACTGAGACCTGGGGGCCCCTGGGTGGCTCAGTCGTTAAGCATCTGCCTTCAGCTCAGGTCATGATCTCAGGGTCCTGGGATCGAGCCCCATGTCGGGCTCCCTGCTCAGTGGAGAGCCTGCTTCTCTCTCTCCCTCTGCCTGCCGCTCTGCCTACTTGTACTCTCTCTCTGTCAAATAAATAAAATCTTTAAAAAAATAAAAATAAAAAAAATAAACTGAGACCTAAAGGATGAGAAAGAATTAGCCATTAAGAGGTTAGAGAAAAGTTCCAGGTCAAGTGAATAGCAGGTGAAAAGGCCCTGAAAGTTTGATTTACTTGAAGAACTAAAGAAGGCATAGACAGTACAGGGTAAGTAGGCAGGGGAGAAGTAGACAGATGATAGTAAGGCCATAGTAAGGAATTTAAATTTTATATGAAGGGCATGAGGCAATCACTGAAGAGTTTAAAGTATAGAAGTGACATATATTTACTTACAGAAGGATTAAGTATTGGTGCCGGTTTTGGATAAGCAGCACTATTCATCATTTTATTCAAAGATGCTCTATCACTTATCAGGTAGTTTGAATCCACAGAAGGAGGAGGTGATAAGGCCTTAGGTGAACTAGTATTACCAGGTTTTCTGAAGGGGAAAGAAATGTCTGAATATATTCCCTTAAAGCTTTCAAATTACAGAAAACTAAAAAATGTCCATAATGTAAACACCAAACTACTTTTTTTTAACATTTCCGATACATCTTAGACATATTTAAAATTTTTTCAAACATTTACCTTCCTACAATTATTGGGAAAAAGGGAGCACTTCCACTTTTCTTTTCCTCTTCTGAAATTATGGATTCCAGTGCTAAGCAAATACGATGGCCCTATTTCAAAAGAATAGTGCTGTCATTATTTCATCTGTCACTTGGAATCACTATTAATTGGTATGAAAAACCTACCACAACTAGGTACATACCTCATTTGCATGATCCATATACATTTGTATTTCCCCTTTCAAGCTATTAATTTCACTTTCACCTTTTAAGGTGTAAGATTTCCCAGTCTTTTCAATCACCTGAATTAAATCTTCGGTTTTGCGTATCTTTGCTCCTTAAAGAATAAGAAGAAAACTACTCTTTTATCATTTCTTTAAATATTCCTGTTTATACTCATTATCATACTAGTGCATAAAGATCAAGGTATTATTTATATTCACTCACTGAACATTAATAAAATGAGGCTCTGAATATATTCAGTAAATATAGGCCATCCATTTTTTTCTGCATATATCTGGCTTAAGTTTCATACTTTTATGATATCTTAAAAAATCACTGATCTCATACAAAAACATAACTGAAGGATAGCTATAATTATATGTGTACCGTGTGAGTGTATGTGCTAGGTGTCCCTTAAACGGAGTTTTACCGATTAAAAAGTAAACCATCTTTATAGAATAGATTTAGAAAATAATATTCTCTAGTTCAACCCTATCCTTTTGCCACATTTCTAATTTTCATCATTTGGTATATGTGCATTTGAGTTTCTATTAAGAAACAGGATATTTATTTCAGGTGATTCTGTACTACCAACCTGAATGTTGTTAAATCTAAGCTATTTAGGGAAAGAGGACTAATATACGTATTGGAGAATAAGCTGTTTACATGAAAGTATATATAAATAAATTTGGTTAACATATTTAGCATATAGTACACTGTGCTGTGTAATTAATTTGTATGAATATATAGTTTATAAACTTGTGGTGCTGAATTTAAAAAAAAAACACAACTACTAAATTATAAACTAAAGGGAAAAAAATTACCATTTCTAAATGGTACTTACCATCATAAAACCAAACCTCAAAATCAGCATCAGGGGAATTCTCCATCAAAATGCATTTAGCATATCTTGTAAAATAAGTGATTTTGGGTGATTTAGATCTTACAAGGTGTACAAATCTGGAAGCATATTGATATTTTCGCCAGTACTTCTCTAGGGAAGAAAAGAAAAAAATTACCTAATAGTAGGAAATAAAGTGTTGATGTGACATATAAATTCCCTAAGTTTAATATTGATCTCTACTCTTCCTCAAAAATTCAAGTTGATAGGTTAGAAACCTCATTACCAAAATAAAGATATTTTAGTCATGCAAGTCTATTATTGTAATGAAAACTAAAGACAATATAATACAATTCCCAAGAAGTATATAACAAAATCTGATGAATAGTACCATGATTATTTAAAAAATCTCTTTCTTTGACTCATTGACTCCTTATTATAAGTAATGATTCCAGAAAAGTTTTAAAAATTGAAATGAAAAAATTTCTACCTGAGAAATCAGAATCAGACTATCAGGAAAAGATGTAGTTCTTTTTATGTTAGTAAAGCATAGAGTTTTGTGGTCCTACTATTCAAAATTAGTTTTTACAATTCCCTGTAACTATAGTCACTTACAGTATTTAGTCTTGTCTATCTGTTTTGATTTCTAATAGGGTTAGGTTAGATAGGTTTTCTTGTTTGATTCTAAAAGTCACTTCAGTGAAGTCTTACTATTCAATATTTAATTCCCCCATCCATAATATCCAGAAGCTGAACAAGGAGTCAAATTTGGGTAGCCATAATTATAGATGATCATTTATGGAGCATAATAATGCTTTCAAAAGTCAAAAATTGATACTTTATGTTGAATTTTAAACAAGATTCTAGACAAATTAGTAACTAAACAAGTGTATGTATTATATTTGTGTGATATATGACTAATATTCCATAGTTTTTACTTAAATACGTGATAACATACATTATGAATAAACATTGGATTAGTAAATTACACATCTCACCATATATAAAATATGAGAACATGAGCTGCAGCCTGGCTGAAGCAAGACATTTACAATCGATGATATTCACACATACGGAGTTTACGTATGTATAAATCCATTATCTAAATTTATTCCCTGGTAAATTTACATACCTGGTAAATTGTCAAAGCTGTACCTACTGATGTTGTCAGTAGGGGGTGGTGGTCTATCAGCAAGAGGAAAACCTCTTCCATCATTGGGATAATAAACAGTGATCTGCCAAAAAGTTTTTTTAAGAATTCTAATTATATGCCATTAAGTTAGAGTGCTATATTTTGTTAATAAAATTATGAAAAGAGCTCACATGTAAAATTAAATATTATTTTATTGAAAATGTTAAATATTCCCTAGAAGTAATTATTTTGCCTTTTTTTTTTTTAAGATTTTATTTATTTATTTGACAGAGAGAGACACAGTGAGAGAGGGAGCACAAACAGGGGGAGTGGGAGAGGGAGAAGCAGGCTTCCTGCTGAGCAGGGAGCCCGATATGGGGCTCAATCCCAGAACCCTGGGATCACGACCTGAGCTGAAGGGAGACGCTTAACGACTGAGCCACCCAGGCGCCCCAGTTATTTTGCTTTTCAAACTTAAGCTTAAAGTTTAGATTTACTACAAGCTATAATTATTCTTAAAACCACATTAATTAAATATATGTAATATGCTATTTTAGTTTTTGAATTTCAGAGATACTATCACATTAAGAAAACCAATTTTTAAATATTTTAACGATATCCTTGTAGAACGAATTGGAATGCTAAATGCTTAATGATGATTTAAAGTTGCAAAATAAAGTAAAGCCACATTACCATATTTCCATCACTAGATATCTGAAGAACTTCTTTCACATATTCTTGAGATGTATGCTCCTTTAGAAGCTCCACACATACCTCCTCTGAATCAAGTATGCTAACCTAAAAAACAAGAAACTAACATTAGTAACAATTCTCTTGTTTACTATAATAGCTCTGACATATATAACACTTAAAAGTACTTAACCATAGCAGAAACAAAAATTGAAGTCAAAATCAAATGGCTGCTTCTCTGCAACAGTCTACACCACAGGTGTATTTGAGCACAATTGTGAAACACAAGGAGCAAAGGTAAGAAGGCATAATTAAGTGTGAAATGATAACCAGAGAGCAGAACGAAAGCAGAAGGTAGGGGTGGAGAATAAGGACTTTGAGAAGACAAAAGCAAGCCAAACAAAGGCAGATTGGGTGAAACAGAAAGCAAGGTACAAACAGGAGGAAGATGGAATTAAAAAATTAAAATCGCTATTCCCAATTCATACATCAATTTAAACTCTAAACTTGATTTTGTGTATACTTTTTCTTTAAATAATTCCAGGTGTTAAAAAAAAATTTTATTTTTTAGTTTACCTTTTTCATTTGAGACTAAATACCAAAACAAGACAAAAGCAAAAAGCAGTATTAAATATTAATTTAGTAATTGGAATTGTAAATAAAATAATATTTAACACAGTATTTAGCCCCTGTTATTTTTAAATGTTTCTCATTATCAATAATTTAAAATTCAAAACTTATCAGTACCAATTCACCATTCTTAAAGTAGCCAGAAGAAAACACTAGCTATTTTTCCATAAACTCCCGGTCTCTTTACTTTTAAATGAGTTTCTCATGTAAATATCAAAAGTACAGGAACTAAAAGAAACATATTTGATACAAGAAACCACATACTCAAGGAAAATACCACATAGTAATTTAGAAAAATGATAGACATACCACAGCCTTTTTGGTTTTCTGTCTAATCGGTTTTAACCTGTAAGCAGTCAAAGGAGATGTAATGCCTCGTAGTGTACGTTTCTGATAACCCAATGGTGGCTCCATACCCCTAGTCTTGCTTTGTTCAGAAAGAGGATCTGAGCCAAAAATAGATTCTTGTTGAATTATCTCCGGTTTACTTTGAAATGCAGTCATATATTTCATGGTATTCGGCTGTTTTGCAGGATGCACATTATCAGAAGCATCAGGGCTCTTTTTGGCTCGCGTCTCAGTCCAAGCATTTCTTGATGTGTCCTGCCAATCTGGATGGCCTTGGAAATCTCTGTTTGGGCTAATGCTGTTGTGTTCAGTATTTTCTCTTAAATGAGCTGCATTATACACAGAATGGAGCAATTTAGTGAAAAATGAAAAAAACAAGTCTACACAACACAATGTCATGCTAGTATAATTTTGTTTTGAGGTACAAAAGAAATCTAGTAAAAAAATGCTTATTAATATTTCTAACAAATAAGCAGTTTTAAGATAAGACATATACAAGAATGACTTTAAAGATTTTATTTATTTATTTGAGAGAGAGAGAGATAGAGCATGAGCATAAGCAGGTGGGAGGAGGCAGAGGAAGAGGGAGAAGCAGACTCCCCACTGAGCAGGCAGACCAATCTGGGGCTCAATCCCAGACCCTGGGATCATGATTTGAGCAGAAGGTAGACACTTAACCGACTGAGCCACTCAGGCTCCCCAAGAATGACTTTAAAGAACATTTTAATCCAGATTGCAAAGATATACCTTTATACTCCTAAAAAAGATATTAATAGAAAAAAAAGATATTAATATGAAATTCATTTTTCAATCAAGGCAAAATCAGGGTGACTTACTAATTCTAAAATAAGTAATTGCCAGTGTTCCAACAAGTACAGATTTGAGGAGCTCCCAGGTAATCATTCTATGTAATATGTAAATGTATCCTCTTTAAGCTGAGGACTGTCATCATCTTTACTTATAAAATATGCAAGTAAAAGCAAAAACAGTATATGAAATAGTTTTCATATTATGATTAATATTTAATATTACAGGGGTATTTGCCCCACATTTTTTAAGAGTTCTTGTTGAATTTTACCCATTTATATTTTATATGGTTTTAGAGTTCACATGGGAATATTATTTTTTTAAAGCCCCCTAAATGATTAGACTATATAGATCTGATTAAGGCAATTTTTCAAATGCTAAACTGTAAAAATATATATTGCATTTTTTCCCCTAAATGACTTGTTAGTGCTTTCCTTCCTCCTACTTCCATTATGATAGAAATATTTTGTACCAAATAATATTCTTTAAAATTGCAGCAGCACTACTAGATTATAAACAAGCTTATTTCTCCATCTCAGATATATCCGTATTACCAAATAGAAGTATCTATCAACACAACAGAAGGTTAAGTGCAAGATTAAGTACATGGCAATTTTATAGTTTAAAAACCATAAACTTGAATTATTATCATCATCAAGTACACATAAAAAGATTAATTCCCTTTTGGGCTCTTGAAAATAATATATTTTTTAAAAAGAAAAAAAGAATAGATGCTTGCGGTAACATAACAACTCTGCTTAAATTATAGTCATATTATGTACTCTTTGAAGTAATATAATACTTAGTACGAAATGATCTCCTCCTCCCCATATGTTTTCTTTTTTATTCTCCCTTTTTTTCCACGGTTATTTCCAACCCACCTTCTGTGAGTCTGTCATATTCATTAATAAGAAATGTTGAACTGTCAAACTCTGAATCTAAAATAATGACCTGGATGACAGCTGTTTAAAAATGTTTAGGTTTTGGGGTGCCTGGCTGGCTCAGTCAGTAGAGTATGTAACACTTTTGTTTGTTTGTTTGTTTGTTTAGAGATTTTATTTATTTAAGAGAGAGAAAGAGCACAAGCAGGGGGAAACGGAGGGAGAAGGAGGCTTCCCGCTGAACACGGAGCCCGATGCAGGGCCCGATCCTGGGACCCCGGGATCATGACCTGAGCCAAAGGCAGACGCTTAACCGACTGAGCCACACAGGCGCCCCAAGTATGTAACTCTTGATCTCAAGTTTGCGAGTTCAAGCCCATGTTGGCCTAGAGCTCACTTAAAAAAACAAAACAAAACAAAACAAAACAAAACAAAAAAAACCCATTAAGGTTTTAGTAGCTGTGTACTTTAGTGTATGTAAGGTCCCACTGGTAAACCATGATGTCCACATCAGCTACTACTTAAAAATAAGGTCAACCATCTTTTGATTATTTTATAGGCACTGATAGTAGGTGCTTCTTACAGATAGGCTGCAAGAACAGAGAGATAAAGAGTAAAGTCTATGAGCCAGACTGCTTGTATTGGAATCGTGGCTCCTCTGCTTAGAGGCAGTGGTGTAGCTTGGCAAATTAAGCTCTCTGCAACACAAAGAAGATAGGGCTAATGATATTATCTTCATATTTTTCTTTAAAAGATTTTACTTATTTATTTGAGAGAAAGAGAACAAGCAGTGGGGTGGGGCAGAGGGAGAGAGAGAAAAGCAGACTCCCCGCTGAGCAGGAAGCCCGATGCAGGGCTCCATCCCAGCATCCGGAGATCATGCGTGACCTGAGCCGAAGGCAGACGCTCAACCGACTGAGCCACCCAGGCACCCCTAGCTTCGTATTTTTTGTGTGTGAGAATTTAATAAGTTAATATTTGTTAAGCATTAAGGACAGTAACTGATATAGCAAATACTCAAAATGAGTAAAGTTATTATTACTGTTATTGTAATATAGTTTATTGAAAATGTATTATTATTATTTTTAATGTATTATTTTCTTTAGAAAACCCAAACAGAAAACTCACCCTTTATTTGCAGATTCCCAAACCACTGTTGCACCATTTCAGTCTGAGACGTTTGGTCTGGAAATGGAAAAGGAGTTTTTCCTGGACAAAGATGACTGGAGCTAAACAGAGAAAAAAAAATTCCGATAAACTAATAAAAAAATTATCAGGTAATGACTTTTGAAGATAAAAATATTTCAAAAGGTAGTTATCTTTTGATCTGAATACCTAAAAATTTTAGAGTAACTATAGAAACCAATATTTGCATAATTAAATTGTCTCTAAGAAGCTAAACTTCCAGATCAAAATGCCAATGGTACTGTGACAATGTTTCTACATGGCTATTGCCATCTTGTAATTTAAGCATAAAAATCAAAGATCAGAAAAAGGAAAAAATAAACACTACAGTCATCAAAAAATTGCCTTCATGTGAGAAGCAGTCAATATGATTACTCATCACTTGCTCAGCTTGTGTGTGTGAGTGTGTGTGTGTGTGTGTGAGAGAGAGGGATAGAGAAAGAGAGAGAACAGTTACTATCAGAGTACTTTAGGGATCAGACACGTTTAATATGATACTTTGCACTGGAGACCTGCTTCCTATAAAACAAAAAATGAAACAAAATTCTCAAGTATTAAACACATTCATGAGCACATACACTTATTATGAAAGAGGTTTTTTGGTTTTTTTTTAAAGATTTTATTTATTTGACAGAGAGAGACACAGCAGGAGAGGAAACACTAGCAGGGGTAGTGGGAGAGGGAGAAGCAGGCTCCCCGCTGAGCAGGGAGCCCGATGCGGGGCTCGATCCCAGGGCCCTGAGATCATGACCTGAGCCGAAGGCAGATGCCCAATGACTGAGCCACCCAGGCGCCCCTATGAAAGAGTTTCTTAACTACAATTAAAAATCATCATTCTGATTTTCTTTCTAATAAGAAATAGAAACCATAGCTAAGAAGTACCCCAGGAACATCTGACAATATTAGAAAAAATTAACCCTCCTTAGTTAGATGCAGCTTCCTATTTGTACTAATATAACATTTATAGAAAAATAAAATGCTTTTCATAGAATTCTTCTTACCGTGCTTGATCATTATCAGGTCTTTCAAAAGATCCAGAACTATTGGATGTCTTTTCTTTAAAGAAGTGAAAAATATTGGTATTGCTGTTTGTAGGTGAGTATCTTTCTTCATTTTCATCTACTCCTGATCTTTTGGATTTTGAAAGCATTTCTGCTGAGCGACATCGTTCCATTGTAAATGTTTTTGCTCGAGACTGACTATTAGAAGTGCCAGATCTATCAGAGGAATGGGCTCTACGAAGGTATCGAGAATGTGGCCTTTCTTCTATATCCTGGGTCACTCTTCCCCTTCCACTGTTACTGGTTTCTTGTTCTTGATTTCGCCACTGAGTATAAAGACTGCTTCCATCTCCTGAAGAAGAAAAATCACTTGAATTTTTATTCTTTGGAAATATCGTCACTTTATTTGGGAGTGGCTGACCAATCAAAAGTCTTCTTCTGTCAAAGAAACTACCACTTACACTGGTACTGGAAGAAGCTGTAATTGCAGTAGAAATTGTGGCATGTCCACTATCAATTGAGTCTTCTACAGTTCCTAAATCTTTACTTTTTGTTGAAGAATTTCGGGACATAAAAGGATGGTCTAATACTGAAGACAGACTTAAACGATCTGCTGGATTTCTACGAAGTAACTGGTGAATAAGGTCCTTGGCCTCTCTTGTCAAAAAAGTTGGCATTTCATAATCTGCCAATACTACTTTATTTAATGTGTTCTTGACTGTGTCAGTGTCAAAAGGTGGTCTCCCAATAAGCAATGTATAAAACATACAGCCCAAGGACCAAACATCAGATTCAAGTCCATGTGCACTTCGAGTTGCAATTTCTGGTGAAATGTAATTAGGAGTTCCACATAATGTATAGTGCTTCTCGTGCGGCATTTTCAATTGAGTTGCCAGCCCAAAATCAGCAATCTTGATGTTCATATTACGAGTAAGTAAGAGGTTAGAAAGTGTGAGGTCCCGGTGTAATATACCATGAGAATGGAGATACAACATTCCTGTGATGATCTGGTGCATAAAGTGTCGAGCTGTTGGAATGCAAAAAATAAAATTTATAATTTAGAAAATATGATTCAGTATTTAGAATCTTAGAATTCAGTTTTTAGAAACCCAAGTACATGTGCCACAGTATTACATTAGAACACCAGCTTGCAGCTTAGTTTTACCAACCAAAGTACTATTATGATAATTTTATAATAGCCTTTAAGTCCCCTTAAGACAACTGGGCCGTTGAGTAAAATTTAAATACACAAAAGAAAAAAAGCAGCCACCTACCTTCGTTTTCTGAGAATGGTTTCATTCTGTTCTTTAGATACCTGTTCATTTCTCCATTATGGCACATTTCTAATACTAGATACACATAATTGTTATCTTCAAAATAGTTATACAGCTGAAATGTAAAAGGGCATAGTAAATGATAATATACAAAAATTCAATGTCCTTGGTCACTTTTATAAAATTTGTATTACCTCCAAGATAGAAGGATGTTTCAACTGGCAATGTATTTTCACCTCATTTTGGACTCTCTGCACCATTCCAGCTTTGTACATGGCTTTCTTATCTATCTAAAAATAACATGAGACATTTAAATGTTGATGATGACCTTCCAAATGTGAAGTTTTCAGAAGTTAACTCTGGAGAGAAAGTATACTTTAAAATATTCTTAAGTCCTTTTATCTACTTCTTTATGAGGTCAATTTACTCTATTGTCTGTTTTCCCCATGCACCTAACAGAGTGCTTGGCAGAATGGACATTCAGTAAAAGTTTACCCAATGCATTCTAATATCCCTTCCCAACTTAAAGAATTTAAGAGCACAACTATCATATCTATAACAAGCAACAAAAATCTAGCCACGCTAGATTTAAATTATCTGTTCCTCTTTTTCTACTAGACAAGCTTTTAAAATAAAACTTCCCTTTCCCTCCTGGTTTAGATTAAGTGATTCTTAATTTGTTTATGATACTCCTATTAGACTGACCCCCCTAACAATCAAAACATAGTATTTTAGAGTGTTACAAGTGTAATATAGAAGTAGCACAAGTCCTACTCATTATTATAAACAAATTATTTGTTCTTTGATTTCTATCAATTACTACAAGTTTGCATAATAACAAGTACTAGGTCTACTGAACATGAATGAAAATAAAACACTTATTTAAGCACAGTCAAGGATCTCCTAACACATCTGTAAGGTCAATCGCTGGACTTGGCACTATTGTCTTCTGCATAAGCAATGGGTTCTCTCCACCCTTAATTTAAAAAAAAGCCTCATAGGTAAAGAGTTTCTTACAATTTAAGTCACCTCTCTAATTACTTGCAAAGTAGAGGTGAAAAGTTGATTAATATATTCTTACCATTTTGATTGCAACTTCCAAACCAGTGTGAATGGACTCAGCTCTGTAGACACCAGCAAATGATCCTTTACCAAGCAGATTCCCAACTTTAAAATCCTTTAAAGTTAAAATTAAAGATATGTGTGATGACTCACAGGAGTAAAAAAGAAGACAGGAAGAGACTGGAAAAAGATGATAAAATGGATCAAGAGGGGAATATGAATTCAAAATTCAAGCAGGTATTACACCTCCATACAGCAGGTGTCTGGGGTGGAAAGCATGCTGACGCCTTGTGGGGATCCCTGAAAGTCCAGGCTGGGCTTCAGATACAGCACGCTAATGAACTGCTTTCTCAACCTCAGTGCAACTTCAGCACCTTGCTCCCACCTCCAGCCAACCCCTGGGAGCAGAGGGCTCCGCTGGAATCCCGCCGCAGCTCCCGCCTGAGGTAACCGCCATCCCCTCGGAGAAGGGGGTGGCAGTTTTGCCCTGTTCTAGCGCGGCAGACCCGGCGGGATAGCCTTGGTGTCCGGAGACGGACGGGCGGGGCCGCGAGCGACTCACCTTTCCCCCAACACCCCAGCCTGAGGGGCGGGGCGCTCCGCCCTAGACAGCCTGGCCGGCGGTTGGGACTCTCCCAAATCACCTCGGCGCCCGCCCCGCAGCCGTTAGATTCGCCTGGTCCCCTTTCTGCCGCAGTCTCGAGTCCTGCCACTCCAACTACCCCACCCCACCTCCACCCTGCCCTGCAGACGATTGCCAAGACTTTTCACCTCGATCTTCTCCCCGATGCAAGTCGCCATATTTCCAGGCTCAGGCCTGTGCTCCCCAGATTAGCTTCCTTCACGCAGTCCCTTTGAGGCAGCGCTCCAAGCAGCCAGCCGGTCTTGGCGCCCATCAGGCTTGGCTCTCTAGGCCGCCGCTCCGGGCGACGGCTGCACAGCCACTGAAAGGCCTCCCCGGCACCTTCCGAGGCCTGGGCGCCGCCTCCGCGCTCCCATTTTGAAAAACTCCCGCCGGTTGCCGTCCCAGCCAGGCTAGCCGTGACGTAAAGAAACCGGGCGCGCATGCGTGGCAGGCTCTCCTGCACGGCCGAAGCGGCCTAGAACCGGAAATGCTCTGGCAGCCCTGCAGCATTGCTAGGGAGTGTTGGCAGTCAAGCTTTCAGACGGCCGGGTTTACTGTGGATGAAAGAGCTAGACTGAAAGATGATACAACTGGTAGGCTACTCACTTGACTGTCCGGAAAACTATCTCCATTTCTATAAAGATTTTAAAACGATTTTAAAAAGTTCAAATGTTTAAATTTGACAGACCAGCACAGGGAAAAAAAAAAATCATTACCTAGCTTAAACACCCTTTGTACCTCTGCGTTTACTCCATAGATTTTCCTAACTGTAATGAATATGTATGGTGCTTTAAGAAATTGAACTCCATTCTTTATTTTGGTAAATTGCTGTTATGTAATTTGTATAGCAACTTACATTTAAGAGATCTGACACACTTTATGCAATGTATTGATTAAAGGAGACTTCTATAAGGTTGGAATGATCCACTTTTTGCAGATGAGAAAACTGATATTTATTAAGGATTTAAAACGAATGACACCACAAACTTAGATATTGTTTTGTTTTGTTTTTTAAGATTTTATTTATTTATTTGAGAGAGCGAGTGGGGAGTGGTGGTGCTCAGTGCTCAACATGACAACACCTATTTCACCCATAACCCCTACCCTCCTCTCTTCTGGTAACCATCAGTTTATTCTCTATAGTTAAGAGTCTGTTTCTTGGCTTATCTCTCTTTTTTTCCTTTGATCATTTGTTTTGTTTCTGAAACTCCACATATGAGTGAAATCATATAACTTACTTCGTTCAGCATTATACTCTCTAGCTCCATCATGTTGTTGCAAATGGCAAGATTTCATTCTTTTTTATGGTTGAATAATAGTCCATTCTATATATACCACAGCTTGTTTATCCATTCATCAATCAGTGGATACTTGGGCTCCTTCCATAGTTTGGCTATTGTAGATAATGCTGCTATAAACATCCTAGTGCATGTATCACTTTAAATTAGTGTCTTTGTATTTTTTGGGGGGGTGCAATTGCTAGATCATAGGGTAGTTCTATTTTTAACTTTTTGAGGAACCTCCATACAGTTCTCCAGACTGGCTGCACCACCTTGTGTTCCCATCAACAGTGCACGGGGGTTCCTTTTTCCCCACATTCTTGCCAACACATTGTTTCTTATATTGTTGATTTTAGCCATTCTGACAGGTGTGAGATGGTATCTCATTGTAGTTTTGATTTGCATTTCCCTGATGGTAAGTGATGTTGAGCACCTTTTTATGTGTCTGTTGGCCATTTGTATGGCTTCTTTAGAGAAATGTCTGTTCATGTCTCTGTCCATTTTTTAGTTGGATTATTCATTTTTCGGTTGTTGAGATTTATCAGTTCTTTATATATTTTGGATACTAATGCTTTATCAGATATGTCATTTACAAATACCTTCTCCTATTCCATAGGTTGCCTTTTAGTTTTGCTGATTGTTTCCTTTGCTGTGCAGAAGCTTTTTATTTTGGTGTAGTCCCAGTAGTTTATTCTTGCTTTTGTTTCCCTTGCCTCAGAAAACATATCTAGAAAGAAGTTGTTGCAGCCAATGTCATAGAAGTTACTGGTATGTTCTCTTCTAGGATTTTTATGGCTTCAGGTCTCATATTTAGATCTTTCATCCATTTTGAAATCACTTTTGTGTATGGTGTAAGAAAGTGGTCCAGTTTCATTCTTTTGCATGTAGTTGACCAGTTTTCCCAACGTTTGATGAAAAGACTTTTTCCCATTGGGTATTCTTTCCTGCTCTCTCAAAGATTAATTGACCATAAATTGTGCGTTTATTTCTGAGTTGTCTATTCTGTTCCATTGATCTATGTGTCTATATTTGTGGCAGTATGATACTGTTTTGATCACCACAGCTTTGTGATATAAATTGAAGTCTGGAATTGTGATGCCTCTAGGTTTTTTTTTTTTTTTTTCAAGATTCATTTCACTATTTGGGGTCTTCTGTAGATCCTTACAAATTTTAGGATTGTTTATTCTAGCTCTGTGAAAAATACTGGTGGTCTTTTGATAGGGTTTGCTTTAAATATGTAGATTGTTTGGGTAGTATAGACATATTAATAGGATTTGTTCTTCCAACTCATGAGCATAGAATGGTTTTCCATTTCTTTGTGTCATCTTCAATTTCTTTCATCAGTGTATTATAGTTTTTAGAGTACAGGTCTTTCACCTCTTTAATTAGGTTCATTCTTAAGTGTCTTATTAGTTTTGGTGCAATTGTAAATAGGATCAATTCTCTTTCTGCTGCTTCATTATTGGTGTATGGAAATGCCACAGATTTCTGTACATTGATTTTGTATCCTGACACTTCACTGATTTTGTTTATCAGTTCTAGCAGTTTTTTGGTGTAGTCCTTCTCGTTTTCTATATATAGTATCATGTCATCTGCAAATAGTGAAAGTTTTACTTCTTCCTTACCAATATGGATGCCTTATATTTCTTTGTGTTGTCTGTTTGCTGTGGCTAGGACTTCAAGTACTATATTGAATAAAAGTGGTAAGAGTGGACATCCTTGTCTTGTTCCTAACCTTAGGGGAAAGGCTCTCAGTTTTTCCCCATTGAGGATGATGTTACCTTGTGGGTTTTTCATATATGGCGTTAATTATGTTGAGGTATGTTCCCTCTAAACCTACTTTGTTGAGGGTTTTTATTATGAATGGCTGTTGTACTTTGTTAAATGCTTTTTCTGCATCTATTGAGAAGATTAAATGGCTCTTCTCCTTTCTCTTATTGATTCGAGGTATCATGTTGATTGATTTGTGAATACTGAACCACCCTTGCACCCAGGAATAAATCCCACTTGATTGTGCTGAATGATTTTTTTAATGTATTGTTGGATTTGGTTTGCTAGTATTTTCTTGAGGATTTTGCATCTAAGTTCATCAGAGATATTGGCCTGTAGTTCTGTTTTTTTTGTGGTGTCTTTATCTGGTTTTGGTATCAGGGCGATGGGAACCTCCTAGAATAAATTTGGAAGTTTTCCTTCCTTTTCTATTTTTTGGAATAGTTTGAGAAGATTAGGTATTAACTCTTCTTTAAATATTTGAAAGAATTCACCTATGAAGCCATCTGGTCCTGGACTTCTGTTTGTTGGGATTTTTTAATTACTGATTTAATTTCTTTGCTGATTATCAGCACATTCAAATTTTCTATTTCTTCCTGTGTAAGTAATTCATGTTTCTAGGAATTTATCCATTTCTTATAGGTTGTCCAATTTTTTGGCACATAGTTTTTTTATAATATTCTCTTATAATTGTATTTCTGTGCTATTGGTTGTTATTTCTCCTTTCTCATTTGTGATTTTATTTATTTGGGTCTTTTCTCTTTCCTGAAAATTAATTTTTAAAATGGCAGTAAGTACATAACTATCAATAATTACTTTAAATATAAATGTAAAAGTGCTTCAATCAAGACATAGAGAGGCAGAATGGATAAAAAAGAACACCCATCTATATTCTGCCTACAAGAGACTCACCTCAGACCTAAAGATGAATACAGAGACTGAAAGTGAAGGGATGGAAATACATTCACTACACAAATGGAAGGCAAAAAAAGCCAGGGTAACAATACTTATATTAAGACAAAATAGACTTTAAAAATACAGTGTAACAAGACACAAAGAAGGGCATTATATAATGTTAAAATGATCAATCCAGTGAAAGGATATAGCAATTGTAAGTATCTATGCACCCAACACTGGAGTACATAAGTACATAAAGAAAATATTAATGACATAAAGGGAGAAATTGATGGTAATACAATAATAGTTGGGGACTTTAAAAATCCACTTACATCAATGGATAGGTCATCCAGGCAGAAAATGAGTAAGGAAACAATGTCTTTGAATAACACATTGGACCAGATGGACATAACAGACATATAAAGAACATTCTATACAAAAAGAACTCATTCTTTTCAAGTGCACATGGAACATTCTCCAGGATAGATCACATGTTAGGCCACAAAACAAGTCTCAATAAACTTAAGAAGACTGAAATCATATCATGCATCTTTTCTAACCACAATAGTATGAAACAAAAAATGAATCAAGAAAAAAACTGGAAAAAAATACAAACACGTGCAGACTAAACAACATGATACTAAACAACCAATGGGTCAATAAAGAAATCAAAGAAGAAATAAAAAAATACATAAATATGAAAATGAAAACACAATAGTCCAAAATCTCTGGTTCTAAGAAAGCAGTTCTAAGAGGGTAGTATATAGCAAACAAACCTAACTCAAGAAACAAGATAAAAGGGGCGCCTGGGTGGCTCAGTTGGTGAAGCGACTGCCTTCGGCTCAGGTCATGATCCTGGAGTCCCGGGATCGAGTCCCGCATCGGGCTCCCTGCTCAGCAGGGAGTCTGCTTCTCCCTCTGACCCTCCTCTCCCTCTCATGCTCTCTGTCTCTCATTCTCTCTCTCTCAAATAAATAAATAAAATCTTTAAAAAAAAAAAAAAGAAACAAGATAAAACTCAAACAATCTAACCTTACACTTAAATGAATTAGAAAAAGAAGAACAAACAAAGCCCAAGGTCTGTAGAAGAAAGGAAATAATAAAGACTTCAGAGCTCCGGGTGCCTGGGTGGCTCAGTCGTTAAGTGTCTGCCTTCGGCTCAGGTCATGATCCTAGGGTCCTGGGATCGAGCCCCTCATCGGGCTCCCTGCTCTGTGGGAAGCCTGCTTCTCCCTCTGCCACTCCCCCTGCTTGTGTTCCCTCTCTTGCTGTGTCTCTGTCTGTCAAATAAATAAATAAAATCTTAAAAAAAAAAAAGACTTAAGAGCAGAAATAAATTACATAGAGACTAAAAAACAAAAAACAATGAAACCAAAGATAGTTCTTTTTTTAAAACTTTTTTTTTAAAGATTTTATTTATTTATTTGACAGAGAGACAGAGAGGGAACACAAGCGGGGGAGTGGGAGAGGGAGAAGCAGGCTTCCCACCAAGCAGGGAGCCTGATGTGGGGCTCAATCCCGGGACCCTGGGATCATAACCTGAGCCGAAGGCAGACGCTTAACGACTGAGCCACCCAGCTGCCCCTAAAACTTTTTTCAAAAAAAATTTTATTTACTTACTTGACAGACACAGCAAGAGAGGGAACACAAGCAGGGGTGGGGGGGGCGGGAGAGGGAGAAGAAGGCTTCCCGCCAAGCAGGGAGCCCGATGCAGGACTCGATCCCAGAAACCGGGGATCAGGACCTGAGCCAAAGGCAGATGCTTAATGACTGAGCCACTCAAGCACCCCTCAAAGATAGTTCTTTAAAAAGATAAACAGGGCGCCTGGGTGGCTCAGTTGGTTAAGCGACTGCCTTCGGCTCAGGTCATGATCCTGGAGTCCCGGGATCGAGTCCCACATCGGGCTCCCTGCTCGGCGGGGAGCCTGCTTCTCCCTCTGACCCTCCCCCATCTCGTGCTCTCTCTCTCTGTCTCATTCTCTCTCTCAAATAAATAAATAAAATCTTTAAAAAAAATAAACAAAATTGACAAACCAATTGCCAGACTCATCAAGAAAAAAAGAGAAAGAACAAAAATAAATAAAATCAGAAAAGAGGTAAGAAGTAATAACTGACACCACAGGAATACAAAGGATTATAAGAGAATATTATAAAAAATAATATGCCAACAAACTGAACAACTTAGGAGAAATGGATAAATTTCTAGAAACATACAATCTTCCAACTCTGAACCAGGAAGAAATAGAAAATCTGAATAGACCAATTACAAGTAACGACTTTGAAGTAGTAATCAAAAACTACCAAAAAATAAAAGTCCAGGACCAGATGGATTCACAAATGAATTCTACCAAACATTTAAAGAAGACTCAATGCCAGGATGCCTGGGTGGTTCAGTGGGTTAAGTGTCTGCCTTAGACTTAGGTCATGATCCCAGGTTCCTGGGATAGAGTCCTGCATGGGGCTTTCTGCTCAGTGGGGAGCCTGCTTCTCCCTCTCCCTCTGCCATTCCCTCTGCTTGTGTGCTCTCTCTCTCTCTCTGATAAATAAAATCTTAAAAAGAAGAAGAAGATTCAATGCCTATTCTCCTCAAACAATTCCAAAAAATAAAAGAGGAAGAAAATCTTCCAAATACATTATGTGAGGCTATCATTACCCTGATAACAAAACCAGACAAAACACCACAAAAAAAGAAAACCACAGGCCAATGTCCGTGATAAACAAAGATGTAAAAATCCTCAACAAGGGGCGCCTGGGTGGCTCAGTCGTTAAGCGACTGCCTTCAGCTCAGGTCATGATCCCAGGGTCCTGGGATCGAGTCCCACATCAGGCTCCCTGCTCTGCGGGAGGCCTGCTTCTCCCTCTCCCACTCCCCCTGCTTGTGTTCCTGCTCTCGCTATGTCTCTCTCTGTCAAAAAAATAAATAAAATCTTAAAAAAAAAAAAAAAAAAATCCTCAACAAAATGTTACCAAACCATATTCAACAATACATTAAAAAGATCAGTCACAATGTTCATGTAGGATTTATTCCTCGGCTATAATGATGGTTCAGTATTCACAAATCAATCAATGTGATACACATTAACAAAATGAAGGATAAAAAAAATCATGTTATCTCAATAGATGCAGGAAAAGCATCTGACCAAAATTCAACATCTGTACATTATAAAGATTCTCAGCAAAATGAAAAACACACAGGTAACATCATACTCAATGGTAAAAAACTGAAAGATTTTCCTCTAAGATCAGGAATAAGACAAGGATGTGCATTCTCTTCACTTTCATTCTCCATAGTACTGAAAGTCCTAGCCATAGCAATAGACAAGGAAAAGAAGAGACATTTGTATTGGTAAGGAAGAATTTAAATTGCCACTATTTGCAGATGACAGATTATGTAGAAAACCCTAGAGACTACTAAACAACTATTAGAATAAGTGAATTCAGTAAATTTGCAGGGTAAAAAATTAATACCCAGAAATCAGTTGCATTTCTATACACTAATAACAGAGTAGCAGAGAGAGAAATTAAGAAAACAGTTTCATTTACAATTGCACCGAAAAGAATAAATTACCTAGGAATAAACTTAATCAAGGAGGTGGAAGACTTACACTCTGAAAATTGTAAAATATTGATGAAACAAATTGAAGATGGCACAAATAAATGGAAAGATATTCTATGCTCATAGATTGGAAAAACTAATGTTAAAATGTCCACATACCCAAAGCAATCTACAGAATCAATGCAATCCTTACCAAAATGCCAATAGAATTTTTCACAGAATTAGAGCAAATAATACTAAAATTTGTGTGGAACCACCAATGACCCCAAGTAGCCAAAGCAATCCTGAGAAAGAAAAAAAAAAAGCTACAGACATCACAATTCTAGATTTAAGAGACATTACAAAGATGTCATAATCAAAACAATATGGTACTGGCACAAAAATAGACACATACATCAATGAAAGAGACAGGGAACCCAGAAATAACCCCACATTTATATGATCAATTGATCTATGACAAAGGAGGCAAAAAATATCCAATGGGGAGAAAACAGTGTCTTCAATAAATGGTGCTGGGAAACTGGACAGCCACATACAAAAGAATGAAACTGGACTGTTTTCTCAAGCCATACACAAAAATAAACTCAAAATGGATTAAAGACCTAAATGTGAGACATGAAACCATAAAATTCCTGGAAGAAAATATAGACAGTAATTTTTCTGACATCAGCCATAGAAACATTTTTCTGGATATGTCTCCTGAGGCGAGGGAAACAAAAGCAAAAATAAACTATTGGGACTACACCAAACTAAAAAGCTTTTGCATAGCAAAGGAAACTATCAACAAAACAAAAAAGGAACCTACTGAATGGGAGAAGATATTTGCAAATGATATATCTGATAATGGGTTAATATCCAAAATATATGAGGAACGTATACAACTCAACACAAAAAAAGCAAATAATCCAATTAAAAATGGACAGAGGACCTGAATAGACATTTTTTTTATAAAGATTTTATTTATCTATTTGAGAGAGAGAGAATGAGAGAGAGCACATGAGAGTGGGGAGGGTCAGAGGGAGAAGCAGACTCCCTGCCGAGCAGGGAGCCCGATGCGGGACTCGATCCAGGGACTCCAGGATCATGACCTGAGTCGAAGGCAGTCGCTTAACCAACTGAGCCACCCAGGTGCCCCTGAATAGACATTTTTATAAAGAAGACATTCAGAGTGTCTTCTGGGTGGCCTGGGTGGCTCAGTCAGTTAAGCATCTGCTCAGGTCATTATCCCAGGGTCCTGGGATCGAGCCTCATGTCGGGGTCTCTGCTCAGCAGGGAGTCTGCTTCTCTCTCTGCCCCCCATGCTCTTTCTCAAATAAATAAATAAAATCATTTTTTTAAAAAGACATCCAGATGGCCAACAGACACATGAAAAGAGGCTCAACATTACTAATCATCAGGGATATGCAAATCAGTGAGATATCACTTACACCTGTCACAATGGTAGAATGAAAAAGGCAAGAAATAACAAATGTTGGCAAGAATAACAAATGTTGGCAAGAGAAAAAGCACTGGCACCCTGTTGGTAGGAATGTAAATTGGTACAACTGTGGAGAACAGCATAGAGGTTCCTCAAAAAATTAATAATAGAAATAGCATATAATCCAGAGGTGCCCACGTGGCTCAGTTGGTTAAACATCCAACTTTTGATTTCAGCTCAGATCATCATCTCAGTGTCATGAGATCAAGCTGTGTGTCAGCATGGAGCCTGCTTAGGATTCTCTCTCTCCCTCTCCCTCTGCCCCTTCCCCCACTAACATGCACACTCTCTCTCTCAAATAAATAAATAAATCTTAAAAAAAAAGAGAGATATAGTATATGATCCAGTAATTCCACTACTGGGCATTTACCTAAAGAAAACAAAGCACTAATTTGAAAAGATGTATGCACCCCTATGTTTACTACAGCGTTATTTACAATAGCCAAGATATGAAAGCAACCCAATGTCCATTGATAGATGAATAAAGAATACACACACACACACATGCACGCACACTGGAATATTATGTAGTCAAAAAAAGGATGAGATCTTGCCATTTGCAATAACATAAATAGACATAGAAAGTATTATGCTAAGTGAAATCAGAGAAAGATAAATAGCATATGATTTCACTTAAATGTGGAATCTAAAAGGCAAAATGAATAAACAAACCAAAAGCAGAATCAGATATATAAATATAGAAAACAAACTGATGGTAGCTAGAAGGGAGAAGGCTGGGAGATGTCAAAATGGGTGAAAGGGAATGGAAGATACAGGCTTCCAATTATGGAAGTCA
The DNA here is from genome assembly GCF_002201575.2 of Neomonachus schauinslandi. NCBI lineage: Eukaryota > Metazoa > Chordata > Mammalia > Carnivora > Phocidae > Neomonachus > Neomonachus schauinslandi. Next base: position 96,173,303 of record NC_058404.1, read on the forward strand.
TGGAATAAAAGGTATAGCACAGGGAATATGTCAATAATATAATAGCATTGTATGGTGACAGGAGGCAGCTACACTTCTGGTGAACATAGCATAATATATAGAGTTGTTGAATCACTATGTTATATACCTGATACTAATATACTAATACTGTGTGAACTATACTCAAAAAATAAATAAAATTTAAAACCAAAAATTCTAAAATTTATATGGAGAGGCAAAAACCCCAGAATAGCCAACACAATATTGAAAGAGAAAAACAAATTTGGAGGTTAGATACCACCTAATATCAAGAGTTACTATGAAGATACAGTACTCAATACAGTGAGGTATTGGTGAAAGAACAGACAAGTAGGTCAATGGAAAAGAATATAGAGCTCAGAAATAGACCCACCTAAATATAGTCAACTGATTGTTGACAAAGGAGCAAAGGCAATACAATGGAAGAAAGATAAGTCTTTTCAACAAATGGTGCTAGAACAGGATATCCAAGTGCAAAAAAAAAAAAAAAAGTAGACACAGACCTTATGACCTTCACAAAATTTTTTTTTTAACATTTTATTTATTTATTTGACAGAGAGAGACACAGCAAGAGAAGAAACACAAGCAGAAGGAGTGGGAGAGGGAGAAGCAGGCTTCCTGCTGAGCAGGGAGCCCGATGAGGGGCTCGATCCCAGGTCCTGGGATCATGACCTGAGCCGAAGGCAGATGCTTAACGACTGAGCCACCCAGGTGCCCCAACCTTCACAAAATTTAACTAAAAATGGATCATAAACCTAAAAAATAAAAACCAAAACTATAGTCCTCATGGTAGATAACATTGTCAGAGAAAGACATACCACGATTTCACTCATGTGTGGAATTTAAGAAATAAAACAAATGATCAAAGGAAAAAAAAGAGAGAGAGACAAACCAAGAAACAGACTTTTTTTTTTTTTTTTTTTGAGACAGAGAGAATGAGAGACAGAGAGCATGAGAGGGAGGAGGGTCAGAGGGAGAAGCAGACTCCCTGCCGAGCAGGGAGCCCGATGCGGGACTCGATCCCGGGACTCCAGGATCATGACCTGAGCCGAAGGCAGTTGCTTAACCAACTGAGCCACCCAGGTGCCCAAGAAACAGACTCTTAACTGTAGAGAACATACTGATCATTTCCAGAAGGGAGGTGGGTGGGGGAATGGGTTAAGTAGGTGATGGGGATTAAGGAGTGCATTTGTAATGTGCATTGGTTGATATGTGGAAGTGTTGAATCACTATATTATACACCTGAAACTAATATTACACTGTATGTTAACTAACTGGAATTTATTTTTATTTTTTTTAAGATTTATTTATTTATTTATTTGAGAAAGAGAAAGAGAGCACTAGGGAGAGGCAGAGGGAGCAGCAGACTCCCTGCTGAGCAGGGAGCCTGATGCGGGCTTGATCCCAGGACCCCAGGATCATGACCTGAGCCAAAGGCAGATGCTTCAGTTACTGAACCACCCAGGTGCCCCAACTAACTGGAATTTAAATAAAAACTTTTTAAAAATTTATTTTCTGGTTCTTTTTGTAGTTCTTTCTTTCTTTTCTCTTGCTCTCTTTTTTTGTGATTGATGAGTATAGTATTGTTTGGCTTTCTTTCTCTTTATTTTTTGTGTATCTGTCATAGTTATTCGATTTGTGGTCACCATGAGGTTCATATATAACATTATAAGTAAATAGCAGTCCATATTAATTTGATGGATATTTAAGTTCAAACACATTCTTTAGCAACAACAACAACAATAAAACAGAAAAAGAAAAAGATTTTTTCTTTTTTTGTTTTCCCCTTGTCTTCCTTTTCTACTCCTTTCTCCGTATTTTATGTATATGTTGTCATATTTTACATCTTTTTTTCCCTGTATTTAGTATGTCCAGTTATGGCCATTTGTTTTCCATTTAAAGAAGTTCCTTTAACATTTCTTGGAAACTTGGCATAGTGGTGATAAACTCCTTTATCTTTATCTATCCTTTATCTTGTTTGTCTGGGAGACTCTGTCTCTCTTTCAAATCTGGATGATAACATTGCCAGGTATGGCAGTCCTTGTTGTAGGTTTTTTTCCTTTCAGTACTTTGAATATAACATGCCACTCCATGTGGCTTACAAAGTTTTTGCTGAAAAATCATCTGAGAGCCTTATAGGTTTTCCTTTGTAGGTAACTTTTTATTTCTCTCTTGCTTCTTTTAAGATGCTTTCTTTGTCTTTAACCCTTGGCATTTTAATTATTATCTGTTGCGATGTGGACCTCCTTGGGTTCAACTTTTCTGGAACTCTCTCTGCTTCTTTGACTTGAATATTTATTTCCCTCCCTAGGTTAGGAAAGTTTTCAGTTATTATATCTTCAGATAAATTTCCTACACCTTTCTCTCTCTTCTTCTGGGACACCTATAATGCAAATGTTTGTTCACTTGATGTTGTCTAAGGAATCTCTTAATCTATCCTCATTTTTTTTCAGTTCTTTTCTCTTTTTGCTATTCAGCTTGTGTGCTTTCTATTCCCTTGTCTTCCAGATCACTGTTACGTTCTTCCACATCCTCTAATCTGTTGATTTCCTCTAGTTTGTTTTTTATTTCAGTTATTGTATTCTTCAACTCTGATTGGCTCTTTTAATGTCTTCTATCTCTTTATTGAAAGTGTCATTGACTTAGTCCAATCTTTTCTCCAGCCCAGTGAGTATCTTATGATCATTACTTTAAGTTCTTTATCGAGCATATTGCTTATCTCTGTTTCATTTAGGTCTTTTTCTGAGGTTTTTTCTTGTTCTTTCTTTTGGAGCATATTCCTCTATTTCCATTTATGTGACTTTCTGTGTTTGTTTCCGTGGATTAGAACTACTTCTCCTAATGTTTAAGGAGTTGTGTGTAGAATCCCCTATGCAAACTGTGTGTGCCTAATGACTTTTTCTGGCTGGCTGGAGTTGTGGCTGTATATGCTAGTCTTTTATACTATGGCTTTTTATAGAAAGAATACCAATAAAAAGAATAATAAAAGAAAAAAGAAAATAATAAAATAAAAGAAAACAAAAAGAAAAAAGTAAAAAGAGAAAGAACAAAACGAAGAGAATTTTAAAAAGAGAACAAGAAATAAAAGAACAAAACCAAAAAAAAAAATAACAAAACAAGAAAAATTTTACAAAGTAAAATTAAATTAAATTAAAATTTAAAACACACACGCACACACACACACAAACCACAAAACTGCAGCTTGTTTTCTGTGCCTCAGCACCTCAAGGCAGCTAGTGTGGGCTTGTGGTCCCCGGGCTTGCTGGGGTCAAAGGCTCACTGTAAGCCAACCCTAGTGGGTCTGGACTTTTAAGGTGGAAGGGGAGAGAGTGTTCCCGCAATTCCTCAGCACTTTTTAACCATGGCTTTTTTTCCTGTGTCCCAGTGTGTGCAGGGTTGGTGTGGTCTTGTAGACCCTGGGCTCGCTGAAGTTGCAAGCTCATAAAGATGACCAGACCCACATGTTACATAGTCTGGACCCTGCTCCATTCTAGGCTCTTAAGGTGGGGTGGGAACCCCAAACTATGTCATTCTCCAGTCCCTCTGATTTGGAGAGCTTTCCCACAGCTCCTCCGATGTTTGGCAGATTTCTAGTGTGTCTTTTATATGCTAGTTGCTTTTTTAAACTTTGGGTTTTTTCCTATGCCCAAGGACAGAGGGATCTGTTCCTCGTCCCTCAATACTATCCTTCCCCACTACTGTTTGCAGTGTTGGGGGTGGGGATTCCCTTTGTTACTGTAGCTCTGTCTCTCTTGTTCTCTGGCCATTCTCTTTGTCTTTGGTTGTTCAGTCAGACTTCAGTTCTTTCTCACGTGGAATTGTTGTGTTAATAGGTGTAAGTTGGTGTGTTCTGCGAAGGAGGTGAATTCAGAATCTTCCTCTGTTGCCATCTTGAATGGGAATCTCCTGTATTTTAAATTTTATTTTCAGTTCTTCACTGCTGGTACATAGTAAAGCAATTGACTTTTATATTTTAACCTTGTATCCTGCAGCCTTGCTATTATAATCATGGAGGTACAGGAGATTTTTTGTCAATTCTTTTGGTTTTTCTACATAGCTGACCATGTCATCTGAGAAAAAAGACAGTTTACTATCTTTCTCTCCAATTTGTATACCTCTTATTTCCTTTCCTTGCCTTATTGCATTAGCTAATACTTGGACTGTGGTGTTGAAAACTAGTGCCTTGTTACTGATCTTAGTGGGAAAACTTATACTAGTCTCTCACCATTAAGTATTATTAGGTATAGGGGTTTTTTTGTAGATGTTCTTTATTCATTTGAGGAAGATCCCTTTTATTCCTAGATTATTGAGAATTTTAATCATCATGGGTGTTGGATTTTGTCAAATACTTTCTCTGCATATTTTGAAATAATCATGTGGTTTTTCTCTTTTTAGCCTATCAGTGTGATGGATTACATTAACTGATTTTTTAATGTTGAACCTGCCTTGCATACCTGAGATAAATCTCACTTGGTAGTGGTATATAAATCTTGTTTGATTCAATTTGCTAATATTTGTTGAGAATTTTTACATTTATGTTCATGAGAGATATTGATATATAGTTTTTTTATGTTTTATTTTTGAGAAATAGAAGTTAGTTTTATGATAGGAAAAAAGGAACATTGTAAATAGAATTTCATTTAATTTTAAATGTACCCATCCAACTTCTGGGAAATAAGAAATGTATTTTATAGGCCTTGCCTCATATTAGGGTAACCTAATTTTGCACACTTAAAACTTATATTAGGAAATAGTCATATGTTGACCCTCTTGAACTCACAATGTTCATTTAGTAATCAAAATGTAAAAGGCATTTATTTGTCATCATCAAAATCAAGCTCTTTTTTTCTTTTTACTTTTTTATCCTCTTTATCCATTTCTCCCACCCCTCACACTCTGCCTCTGGCAACCACCAATCTGTTCTCTGTATCTATGAGCTTGTTTGTTTTGTTTTTGTTTGTTCATTCTGTATTTTGGGATTCCACATATAATAGAGATCATATGGTACTTGTCTTTCTCTGACTAATTTCACTTAGTGTAATGCCCTGTAGGCCTATCCATGTTGCTATAAGTGGCAAGATGTCTTCTTTATTATGGGTGAATAATTTTCCATTGTATATACATACCATAATTTCTTTATTCTTTCACCTGTCAGTGGACACTTGGTTTGGTTTTGTATCTTGTGTACTGTAGATAATGTTGTAGTAAACATAAGGGTGTATATATCTTTTAGAATTAGTTTTTGTTTTCTTTGTATAGATATCCAATATTGGAATTACTGGATCATATAGTAGTTCTATTTTTAAGTTTTTGATGAACCTCCATACTGTTTTCTATAGTGGCTCACCAATTTACATTTCAACTCACAGCGTACAAGGATTTACTTTTCTCCATATCCTTGCCATCACTTATCTCTTGCCTTTTTTTTTTTTTTAGTATGGAATGCTTCATGAATTTGCGTGTCATCCTTGTGCAGGGGCCATGCTAATCTTCTCTGTATCATTCCAATTTTAGTATATGTGCTGCCAAAGTGAGCACTCTCTTGCCTTTTTGATAATAGCTATTCTTACAGTGTGATGTGATATCTCATTGTGGTTTTGATTTCATTTCCCTGATGATTAATGAAGTTGAGCATCTTTTATTGTGTCTTTTGACTATCTCTGTGTCTTCTTTGGAAAAGCGTCTGTTGAGATCTCCTGCCCATTTTTTAATTGGATTGTTTGTTTTTTGCTATTGAGTTGTATGTGTTTTTCATATATTTTGGATATTAATCCTTTATTACATATAAGACTTTCAAGTATTTTCTCCCATTCACTAGGTTGCCTTTCCATTTTGTGAATGGTTTCTTCTGTTGTGCAGAAGCTTTTTAGTATTACATAGTCCCACTTACTTATTTTTGCTTTTGTTGCTTTTGCTTTGGTGTCAGATTCTAAAATTCTCAACAAGACCTATGCCAAAGAGCTTACCACATATGTTTTCTTCTAGGAGTTTTATGGTTTCAGGTCTTACATTAACATCTTTAATCCATTTTGAATTTGTCTTTGTGTATAGTGTAATTTACTGGTCTAGTTTTATTCTTTTGCATGTTAGGATTTCTGAACACCATTTAGTGAACAGAGTCTCCTTTTCCCATGGTATATTCTTTCCTCTTTTGTTGTAAATTAATTGGCCATGTAAATGTGGGTTTATTTCTGGGCTCTCTATTCTGTGCCCCTGATCTATGTCTGCTTTTATGCCACTACCACACTGTTTTAATTAGTATAACTTTGTAATGGAGTTTGAAATCAGGGAGTGTGATGCCTCCAACTTTGGTCTTCTATCTCAAGATTGCCTTGGCTGTTCAAGGTTTTTTGTGGTTCCATACAAATTTTAGGATTGTTTGTTCTGTTTCTTTGAAAAATTCCACTGGAACTTTGATAGGAATTGCACTGAATCTCTACATTAATTTGGGAAGTGAGGACATTTTAGCAATAATCAGTCTTCCAACCCATTGGCACAGAATATCTTTCCATTTGTTTGTGACTTCAGTGTCTTTTATTAATGTCTTACAGTTATTAGTATACAGGTCTTTCACCTCCTTGGTTAAATTTACTCTTAGGTGTATTTTTTTTTTTTTAAGATTTTATTTATTTATTTGACAGAGAGAGACACAGCGACACAGCAGGGGGGAGTGGGTGAGGGAGAAGCAGGCTTCCCACTGAGCAGGGAGCCCGATGCAGGGACTCAATCCCGGGACCCTGGGATTATGACCTGAGCTGAAGGCAGGAGCTTAACGACTGAGCCACCCAGGCACCCTCAGGTGTATTTTTTTGAAGCAGTTGTAAACAGGGCTGTTTTATTTCTCTTTCTGATAGTTTATTATTAATGTATAGAAGCATAACAGATTTTTATTATTTTTAATATTTATTTATTTATTTATTTATTTATTTAGAGCATGAGCAGTGAAGGACGGGGCAGAGGGAGATGGAAAGAGAGAATCTTAAGCAGGCTCTACATGAGCTTGATCTCATGACCCTGAGATTATGACCTAAAGCTGAAATCAATAGTCGGACACTTAACAGACTGAGCCACCCAGGCACCCCAAAAAGTAATAGATTTTTGAGTATTGATTTTGTATCTTGCAACTTTACTAAATTTGTTTATTAGTGATAACAGTTTTTTTTGTTGGGGCCTTTAGGGTTTTCTATATATTAAATCATGTCTTCTGCAAATAGAGACAATTTTACTTCTGTTTTTTTCTAATTCTGATGTTTTTTTTTTCCTTGCTTGATTGCTCTAGTTAGAGTTTCAAGTATTGTGTTGAATAGAAGTGGTGAAAGTGGACACCCTCATCTTGTTCCTGGTCTTAGAGGAAAAGCTTTCAGTCTTTCACCATTAAGTATGATGTTAGCTATGGCCTTATCATATATGGCCTTTCTTATGTTGAGGCATATTCTCTCTATACCCACTTTATTGGGAATTTTTATCACAAATGGATGTTAGTTTTTTTCAAATGCCTTTTCTGCATCTATTGAGATGATCATCTGATTTTTGTACTTCATTTTGCTAACGTAGTGAATCACATTTACTGGTTTGTGGATGTTGAACCATCCTTGCATCCCTAGAATAAATGCCTCTTGATCATGGTGTATGATCCTTTTTATGTATTGTTGACTTTGGCTTGCTTATATTTTGTTGAGGTTTTTAATGTTTATCAGGGATATTGGCCTGTAACATTGTTTTCTTGTGGCGTCTTTGTCAGGTTTTGATACCAGAGTACTGCCGGTCCCATAAAATGAGTTTGGATGAATTCCCTCCACTTCAGTTTTTAACAAGAGCTTGAGAAGGGTTGGTGTTAATTCTTTGAATGCTTGGTAGAATTTATCACTGAAGCTGTATGTTCTTGGACTTTTGTTTATTGGGAAGTTTTTGGTTACTGATTCAGTCTCCTTACCAGTAATCAGTTTGTTCAGATTTTCTATGTCAGCATGATTCAGTCATGGTAGAATGTATGCTTATAGGAATTTATCCATTTCTTTTAGGTTGTCCAAGTGCTTGGCATATACTTGTTCATAGTAGTCTCTTATGATCCTTTGAATTTCTGTGGTATCCAGTTGTAATATCTCTTTCATTTCTGACTTATTCGAGTCCTTTTTTTTCTTGATGACTCTTGCAAAAGTCTTGTTACTTTTGTTTATCTTTGCAAAGGACAACCTCTTAGTTTCACTGATCCTATTGTCTTTTTAGTCTCTATTTCATTTATCTCTGCTATAATCTTTTTTATTTCCTTACTCCTATTAACTTTTTTTTTTTTTTTGTCCTGTAAGGTGTAAAGTTAGGTTATTTGAAACATCTCTTGTTTCTTGAGGTAGGCATTTATCACTGTGAACTTTGCTCTTAGAAGTGCTTTGGGTGCCTCACACAAATTTTGGTATGTTAGATTTCCATTTTTATTTGTCTCAAGGTATTTTTTTCTTTCTCTTTTGATATTTTCTTTGCCTCATTGGTTGTTTGGTAGCACATTGTTTAGTCTCCACATATTTTTGAATTTTTGAGTCTTCCTGTAATTAATTTCTAATTTTATACTATTGTGCTTGGAAAAAAATGCTTGACATGACTTCACTTCTCCTAAATTTATTATGATTTGTTTTCTGTTCTAACATATGATCTATCCTGCAAAATATTTCATCTGTGCTTTGGAAGGATATGTACTCTGTTATTTTTGGATGTACTGTTCTATGTATATCTGTTAAATCCATCTGATCTAATTTATCATTTAGGCCAATGATCCTGTATTGATTTTTTATCTGCTTGATCTATCCATTGCTATAAGTGGGGTGTTAAAACCTCCTACTATTATTATATTGCAGTCTATTTCTCCTTTTAGGCCTGTTAATTTTTGCTTTCTATACTTAGGTGCTTCTTTTTTTTTTTTTTTTTAAGATTTTATTTATTTTTTAGAGAGCGAGCGAGAGAGAAACAGCATGAGAGGGGAGAGGGTCAGAGGGAGAAGCAGGCTCCCCGCTGAGCGGGGAGCCCTATGTGGGACTCGATCCCAGGACCCTGGGATCATGACCTGAGCCGAAGGCAGACGCTTAGGTGCTTCTTATTGGGTACATAAATATTTATAAGTGTTATATCCTCTTGATGTATTGACCTCTTTATCATGATGTAAGTCCCATCTTTGTCTCTTATTACAACTTTGTTTTAAAGTCTTTTTGTCTGTTATAAGTATAGCTACTCTAGCTGTTTGTTTGTTTCCATTAGCATGGAATATCTTTTTCCATCCTTTCACTTTACATCTAAAGTGAGATTCTTGTGGGGAGCATATAGATGGGTCTTGTTTTTTGTTTTTGTTTTTTAATCCACTCAGCCAGTCTATGTCTTGATTGAAGAATTTAGTCCATTTGTATTTAAAGTAATTATTGATAAGCATGTGCTTATTGCCATTTCATTATTGTTTACTCGCTGGTTTTGTACTTCCTCTCTGTTTCCTTTCTTCTTTTGCTCTCTTCCCTTGTGGCCTAATGACTTCCTTTAGTAGTTTACTTATATTCCTTTCTCTTTGTCTTTTGTGTATTTTTACAGGTTTTTGCTTTGTTATTACCATGAGGCTTATGTATGAAAACTTTGAGTATATTTTAAGTTGATAACAATTTAAGTTTGATTCCATCTGAAGCTCACCATCTTTACTCTTACCACTGATAGTTTATATTTTTGATAACACATTTTACTTTTTTTTTTTTTTTAAAGTAAGCTCTATACCCAATGTGGAGCTTTAACGCACAACCCAAAAATCAAGAGTCACATGCTATACTGACTGAGCCAGCCTGGTGCCCCACATTTTACATCTTTTTATCTTGTGTATCCCTTAACCGATTAATTGCAATCATAGTTTTTTTTTTTTTACTAGTTTTGTCTCTTAACCTTTATGCTCACTTTATAACTGATTAATCCACTATTTTTTTTTTTAAGATTTTATTTATTTGACAGAGACACAGCGAGAGAGGGAACACAAGCAGGGGTAGTGGGAGAGGGAGAAGCAGGCATCCTGCCGAGCAGGGAGCCTGATGCGGGGCTCGATCCCAGGACCCTAGGATCATGACCTGAACTGAAGGCAGATGCTTAATGACTGAGCCACCCAGGACCCCTAATCCACTATTTTGACATGTATTTACCTTCCCAGTGAGATTTATTCTGTCATCCATTTTCTTGTTACTAATTAATGCCCTTTCTTTTCAGCTTAAAGAAGTCACTTTAACATTTCATAAGACTGTTTTAATGGTGATGAACTCCTTTAGCTTTTGCTTATATGGAAAAACTATCTCTTCTTCAATTCTGACTGTTAACTGGGTAGGGTAAAATTTTTTTTTTTAATTTTATTTTTTATTCCAGTATAATTAACATACAGTGCTATATTATTTTCAGGTACTATAGCATAATGACTCAACAATCCTCTACTTTCTTCATGCTCATAAAGATAAATGTACTCTTAATCCCCTTTATTTATTACAACCTTTATCACCCCTCCCCCAGCTCCCCCCGGGGACCCTCAGTTGGTTTTCTGGATTTAAGAGTTTCTTTTTTTGGGGGGGCGCCTGGGTGGCTCAGATGGTTAAGCGTCTGCCTTCGGCTCAGGTCATGATCCCGGGGTCCTGGGATCGAGTCCTGCATCGGACTCCCTGCTCCTCGGGAGCCTGCTTCTCCCTCTGCCTCTCTCTCTCTGTCTCTCATGAATAAATAAATAAAATCTTAAAAAAAAAAAGTTTCTTTTTTTGTTTGTCTTTTTTTCTTTCTTTTGTTTTTTTTCTTAAATTCCACATATAAATAAAATCATATCGTATTTGTCTTTCTCTGACTGATTTTGCAAATTTCACTTAAGAATACACCCTCTAGGTCCACCCATGTTTTTGAAATGGCATTTCATTCTTTCTTATGGCTGAGTAATGTTCCATTGTATATATATATTCCACATCTTCTTTATCCATTCATCTATAGATGACATTTTGATTGCTTGCATATCTTGGCTATTGTAGATACTAATGCTGCAATAAACATAGGGGTATATATATCTTTTCAAATTAGTGTTTTTGTTTTCTTTGGTTAAATACCCAGTAGTGGAATTACTGGATCATAAGGTAATTCTATTTTTAATTTTTTTTAAACAAACTGGAAGTATCATAATTCCAGATTTCTTTTTTTTAAAGATTATTTATTTATTTGAGAGAGTGAGTGTGAAAGAGCACAAGTAGAGGGAGGGGCAGAGGGAGAGGGAGAAGCAGGCTTCCTGCTGAGGGGGCAGCCTGTTGTTGCGCTCAGTCCCAGGACCCTGGGATCAAGACCTGAGCTGAAGGCAGATGCTTAATAAACTGAGCCACCCAGGCACCCCTATTTTTAATTTTTTGAGGAACCTCCATACTCTTTTCTCTAATGGCTGCACAAGTTTGCATTCTCAAGAACAGTTCATGAGGGTTCCTTTTTCTCCACATCCTCACCAACACCTGTTGTTCTTCTCTTTTTGATTCTAGCCATTCTGATAGGTGTAAGGTGATACTTCACTGTGGTTTTAACTTGCATTCCTCTGATGATTAGAGATATTAAGCATCTTTTCACATATCTGTTGGCTATCTATGTTTTCCTTGGAAATATGTCTATTCCGGTCCTCTGCCCATTTTTTTCCTCCTCTGCCCAATTTTAATTGGATTATTTTTTTGGTGTTGAGTTATATAAATTTTTTATATATTTTGTGTATTAACCCCTTATTGGATATATCATTTACAAATATCTTCTCCTATTCAGTAAGTTGATGGTTTGGTAGAATTCACCTGTGAAGCCGTGTGGTGGACTTTTGGGTTGTTTTGAGTTTTTTGATTACTGATTCAATTTCATTGCTAGTAATTGGTCTGTTCAAATTTTCTATTTCTTTTTAATTCAGTTTTCAGATGTTACACGTTTCTAGGAATTTTCTATTTCTTCTAGGTTGTCCAGTGTGTTGGTATACAATTTTTTATACTCTTATAATCTTTTGTATTTCTATGACATCAGTTATTTCTCCTCCTTCTTTTCTGATTTTGTTTAATGAAACTTCTTCTTTTTCTTGATGATTCTGGCTAAAGGTTTATCAATTTTGTTAATCTTTTCAAAGAACCAAGTCCTGGTTTCACTGATCTGTTCAATTGTTTTTTACTCTATTTCACTTATTTCCCTCCTTCTGCTGGTTTGGGGCTTTGTTTTTTTATTCTTTTTCAACCTCCTTTAGGTGTAAGGTTTGGTTATTTTTTTGAGATTTTTCTTCTTGAGTTAAGACTGTGTTGCCATAAACTTTCCTCTAAGAACAGTTTTTGATATTTCCCAAAGATTTTGGTTTGTTGTTTTTTCATTTTCATGTGTCTCCATGTATTTTTTTATTTCTTCTTTGATTTTTCTTGGTTATTTCATCCATTGTTTAGTAGCATGTCATTTAGCCTCCATGTATTTGTCATTTTTTTCTTGTGATTGATTTCCAGTTTTATACCATTGTGGTTGGAAAAGAAGCTTAATGTGATTTCTATCTTTTTTAACTTATTGAGACTTGTTTTGTGGCCTTACATGTGATCTATTCTGGAGAATGATCCATGTATATTTGAAAAGATTGTGTTTTCTACTGTTTTTGAATGGAATGGTCTCAATATACCTGTTAGTTCCATCTGGTCCAGTGTGTCATTCAAAGCCATGGTTTTCTTGTTGATTTTCTGTATGGATGATTTATCCATTGATTTAAGTGGGGTTTTAAAGTCCCCTCCTATTATTGTACTGCCAATTTCTTCCTTTATTTCTGTTAATATTTGTTTTATGTACTTAGGTGCTCCCATGTTGGGTACTTACATATTTATCATTTGTATATCCTCTTATTGATTAGTTCCCTTTATCACTTTATCATATGTCCTTCTTTATCCCTTGTTACAATCTTTGTTTTGAAGTCTATTTTGTCTGATATACGTATTGCTACCCCAGGTGTTCTTTTTTTTTTCTTTCATTTGGATGGTAAACATTTTTCCACCCCTTCACTTTCAGTCTTTTCAATCTACATGTCTTCAGGTCTGAAATGAATCTCTCATAGGTAGCATATAGAAGGGTCTTGCTTTTTTATCCATTCAGTTACTTCTCTTGCTGCTTTTAAAATCTCTGTTTATCACTATTTTTTATGCCATTTAATTACCGTGTGTCTTTTTTTTTTTTAAAGATTTTATTTATTTATTCGACAGAGAGAGAGAGATCAAGAGCAGGAACACAAACAGGGGGAGTGGGAGAGGGAGAAGCAGGCTTCCTGCCGAGCAGGGAGCCCGATGTGGGACTCAATCCCAGGACCCTGGCATCATGACCTGAGCCGAAGGCAGCCGCTTAACGACTGAGCCACCCGGGCGCCCTAATTACTGTGTGTCTTGATGTTAATCTCCTTGGGTGTTTTTGTTCGATACTTTCTGGGTTTCCTGGAACTGGATGTCTGTTTCCTTCCTCCATGTTATAGAAGTTTCAGCTCTTATATCCTTAAATAAATGTTCTCTCTCTTCTACTTCTGGGATCCCTATAATGCGAATGTTATTACACTGGATGATGTAACTGAGTTCCCTTAACCTATTCTCATTTATTATTATTATTATTTTTTTTTGCTGTGTAGCTTGGTTTTTTTTCCCCCCAATACTTTGCCTCCCAGTTCTCTAATCCATTTTTCTTTTTCCTTTAATCTACTATTGACTTCCTGTAGTGTGTTTTTAATTTTAGTTTTCTTCTCTGGTTTTTTCTTTTTTCTATTTCTTCGTCAAAGATCTCACATTCTCCACTCTTTTTTCAAGTCTCGTAGGCATCTTTATGACCATCACTTTGAATTTTTTATTAGGCATATTCTTTATCTCCATTTCATTTGGTCCTTTTGCTGTGGTTCTTGTTCTTCCATTTGTGACATATTCCCATCTCCTCATTTTATCTCTCTGTGTTTGTTTCTATGTGTTAGGAAACTTAGCTACGTCTCCTGATCTTGAAAAATGTGGCCTTGTGAGTAAGATTTCCTGTGGTGCCCTATAGTGCAATGTTCCCTGTTCACCAGGCACATCAGAGGTGTCTCCTATATGGGTTTTGTGTGCTCCACTCATATAGCTAAGCCTCATTTGCTTTCATCAGTGGCCCATTTTGCCTCTTGTGGGCTGGGTTGGTCCTGTGCTGTTAACAAGCTAGTCTGGGGATATTGTGGGCATGTAACTGGGCAGGCTCAGCAGTCAGACCAGGCACTGTCCTCAGCCCATTTGTCTGGGCTGTGATCCCACCAACTACAGCCAGCAGTCCTTGTCTTGTCCATTGAGAGGCTTTTGTTGGTAGGCGTGGCCTGCAGTTAGTCCATATGTTTGCCCCAGACCCTGTGCTAGGGCTGCACATGCACTGATCGGGAGATCACTCTCTCCACACCACCAGTGTGGCTGCTGGGACTGCAGATGTACTGGTGTGTGTGGTCATTTTCCCTCTCCACAGGGCAGGAATCACTTTGCGGTGGTGCTGGTCCTTGCCAGGGCTGCATTCGGGACAGAAAGTGGAAGGAGTTGCTTTGGAGGGACTCCTGCTTGGTGGGGCAGTTTAGATCCAGAGGATCTGCAGAAGAATGGGAGAGGGGGCATGTGGTATTTGAAAGGTAGGTGGAGGGTGTTCATGCTTTTTCATGCAGACATCCCACTATTTAGGCTGGAGGTGGGGGAGAAATGGTGCCCATCAGTTTTTTTGTTCCTGAGGTCTCCTAAAGATCCCTGCTTCTTCAGCACACATTGAGGGATTAGTAATTTTCACTTATACCCCAGGTGCTTTACAAAGTGCTTCTTCTGTGCTGTATCTTGGTGGGGCCTCAGTTTTTCCTATCATCCTTTGGCTCTCCCAGGACTGAATCTACTAAATTTTACCCAGAGTTAAGCTCCACTGATTGTAAAAATTCATGATGTTAAGCCCTACTGGTTTTCAAAGTCAAGTGTTATGGGGACTGGTTTTCCCAGTGCAGTTCCCGTGTCTGTGGTGTCTGGTGTGGGGTGTGCTCCTTTCCCTTCTCTGTGCTTGTGGTGTCCCTCCCATCTGTAGTTAGTCTCACTGAGACTTTGGTTCCAGACTGCATCTCCACCCCTCCTATCCTTTCCCATGTGTCCTCCTCTCTACGGTTAACCATTGGAAGTCTGTTCTGCTGATCTTTGGGTCGTTTTCTGTGTTCAGTGTACCTATGTGGCTGTTATGCAGGTTTGTCTATGGAACGTAATGAATTTAGAATCCTCCTAATCCAGCATCTTCCAAGGATTGCAAGCTTTTCTCCTTCAGCACTTTAAACATACTGTGCCATTCCCTCCTAGTCTACAAAATATCTGCTAAAAAATATACTGTTAGTCTTTTGGTGTTCCTTTAATTTTTTTTTTAATTGAAGTAAAGTTGACATAGAATGTTACATTAGTTTCAGGTGTACACCAGAGTGATGTGACAACTCTGTACATAATGCTATGCTCACAACAATTGTATCCACCATCTCACCTTACAACATTATTAAAATGCCATTGACTACATGCCTTATTCTGTTGCTTTCATCCCCATGAGTTATTCATTACATAACTGAAAAGTTAAGGGTTCCCATTTATGTAACACATTGTTTTTCTCTTGCTGCTTTTAATATTTTTTTGGCCTTTAAATTTTGACATTTTAATTATACTATATCTTAGTGTGGGTCTCTTGGTATTCATCTTTTTTGAAATGCTCTGGGCATCTTAGATCTGGATGTCTGTTTCCTTCCCTAGGTTAGGGATGTTTTCAGCCTTTATTACTCAAGACAAGATTTTGGCCCTTTCTTCTTTTTCTGGGACCCTTATGAGTGTTAGCTCACTTGATGTTACCCATAAACCCCTCAAGATATTTTTACCTTTTCCCATTCTCTTTTCTTTTTCTGCTCTGAATGGATGAATTCCACTGCCTTGCCTTACAGTGGACTGATCCTTTTCTCTGTTTCATGCAACTTGCTGTTGAACTAGTGTATTTTTCAGTGAGGTTATTATATTCTTCAGTTCTGTGACTTTTGTTTGATTATTTTATTTCAAATCATTCTGAGCACCCAAGACATCAATCTGAGGACTGGGAGAACAAACTGCACAACTAGAGGGAGAAAAGAGGCCACATTGTGGAAGGTAGTTGGTGCAGAGACATGATTTGGGGAGAAAAGAATCACAGGTGCTGTGGAGGGGATCACAGAGAAAGGAGAGAGTAAGAACAGCTTGCAGAGGATTGCACAAGAAAAACACTTCCCTAGGGGCGCCTGGGTGGCTCAGTCGGTTAAGCGTCTGCCTTTGGCTCAGGTCATGGTCCCAGGGTCCTGGGATTGAGCCCCGCATCTGGCTCCCTGCTCAGCAGGAAGCCTGCTTCTCCCTCTCCCACTCCCCCTGCTTGTGTTCCCTCTCTCACGGTGTCTCTGTCAAATAAATAAATAAATAAAATCTTTTAAAAAAAAAAAGAAAAACACTTCCCTAAAACCACTGACGAGGTAAATGAGAGGGGCTGATTATCACAAGTTTTTACAAGCAGTGGAGCTCAAAGACTGAAGGTTTAGAAGTCCATGCCATCGCTGGGGTAGAGCATGGCAGGCATAGAGCTGCTGCTGTGGAGAAGGAGGGCAGAGGCCCTGGAGTGGACAGTGTGGTCTGAGGGTCCCCTGAGACACATTGGGAGAGATAGTTTCCCTTCTTCGAGTGCATTTGGGAGAAGTCCACTGCTTCTTAGGGGACAAAAGAGCTGGTAAGTGCCATTGAGCTGCTCCGTTCATTAGCAGAGGAGCAGAGACACCTGCTGAGAGGCAGCTAACCTGGATGCTGGCTTTTTGATGTGCTTTACCATAAATTCCAGGCCCCTGTGTGTTCGTGCAACTGCCCTTCTGGGACAAACCAGCACTGGCCATGGTGGGGCGAGACCCACAGCGTGGGTCCATTGTGTGCTGGGTCCCTAAAATTTGGAGTTTTGAAACCCAGCAGGTGCACCTGAGATAAAACACAGAAGCTGTGCTGTTGGGTGGGCAGATGACTCAGACAGAGACAAAGATGAAGACAGGGAGTTGAGGAATGCCTGGCACTCACAAGGGGAGATTGGTCACTCTTATGTGAGGGTTTCCTGAATGGCAGCAGGTGTGAACTTCCCTCTCTGGGGATGAGAGAACTGGTTAATGCCATTTTTACTCCTGCCCATCAGCATGGGCAGACTTCAGTGAGCATCACAGCACCCACAGTGGAGGCTCAAGCTGCTTACACCAAGCCGTGCCCCTGCTGTGTTCTTCAGGTGCTTTTTACTAGGGCAAGCGTGTCTGCAAGCCAGAGCAGCAATGGGCTCTTCCCCCAGCAGACTAGCACAAACCCCGCTGGATGCACCAATTCTACCGACCATAGAATGCTGCAAAGCTGCAGTTCTAGTGGAAACAGGATCTAAGCTCTTTTTTTTAAGGGGAGGGGTAGGGGGAGTGGGAGGGAGAGAATCTCAGCAGGGAGCTGAGCCCCATCATGGAGCTCAATCCCACAACCCTGAGATCATGACCTGAGCCAAAATCAAGATACAGATGCTTAACTGACTGAGCCACCCAGGTGTCCCAGGATCTAGCCTCTTTTAACAAGCAGACCAAAGCACACCTAGTTAAAACTCACCACGCACTGGCCAAGGTCAAAATGCTTCCCACTGCAGGCAAGGAGAAACTCTGCAGAGGACTGACCTGAGGGAAAGAGCAGCCAAAACACAGCAGCAGAGTGCACGCAGCATCCAACAGAGACGCTTCCTGAAGCGTCAGGCCCTGGACAGTATATGACCTATTCTTAATATAGTCATTAAGAAGGAAAAAGAAACATAGCAGGCTTTCCTAACACACTGAAGACAGAGATCTAGACAAAATGCCAAGACAGAGGAAGTCATCCCAAAAGAAAGAACAAGAAAATATCACAGCCAAGGATCTAATAAAAATGGATGTAAGTAACATGCCTGAACTAGAATTTAAAACAACAAACATAGGTATAGGAGCTGGACTTGAGAAAGGCATGGAATACACCAGGGAGTCTCTTACCACAGAGATAAAAGACCTAAAACTAGTCAGGCTGAAATAAAAAATGCTATAACTGAGATGTGGAACCGTCTGGAGGTAATAAAACACAAGGATGGGGCGCCTGGGTGGCTCAGTTGGTTAAGCGACTGCCTTCGGCTCAGGTCATGGTCCTGGAGTCCCTGGATTGAGTCCTGCATCGGGCTCCCTGCTCAGCAGGGGGTCTGCTTCTCCCTCTGACCCTCTTCCCTCTCGTGCTGTCTCTCATTCTCTCTCTCTCAAATAAATAAATAAAATCTTTAAAAAAAAAAACAAAACACAAGGATGGAAGAAACAGAGGAATGAATATGTGATATAGAAGATAAAATTATGGAAAAATAATGAGGCTGAAAAGAAGAGGGAAAGAAAAATATTGGATCATGAATGTACACTAAGGGAACTCAGTGATTCCATAAAGCGTAATAACATTCATATCATAGGAATCCCAGAAGAAGAAGAGAGTGGGAAAGGGGCAGAAGGTTTATTTGAGCAAATTATAGCCAAAATTTCTCTAATCTGGGGAAGAAAACAGGTATCAATCCAGGAGGCACAGAGAACTCCCATCAGAATCAACAAAAGCAGGCCAACACCAAGACATATTGTAGTAAAATTTGCAAAATACAGGGATAAGGAAAAAATCCTGACAGCAACAAGGGAAAAGAAATCCCTAACTTACAAGGGAAGACAAATAAGCCTGGAAGTAGACCTGTCCACAGAAACCTGGCAGGCCAGAAGAAAGTAGCATAATATATATTTTCAGTGTGCTGAATGGGAAAAACATGCAGCCAAGAATACTTTATGCAGTAAGGCCGTCATTCAGTATAGAAGGAGAGATAAAGAGTTTCCCAGACAAACAAAAACAAAAACTCTTTAGACCAAAGGACACCTACAGACTGAAAGTGGGGGAATGGAGAACAATTTATCATGCTAATGGACACCAAAAAAGGTGGCATAGGGGTGCCTGGGTGGCTCAGTTGTTAAACGTCTGCCTTCAGCTCAGGTCATGATCCCAGGGTCCTGGGATCGAGCCCCACATCGGGCTCCCTGCTCAGCGGGAAGCCTGCTTCTCCCTCTCCCACTCCCTCTGCTTGTGTTCCTGCTCTCACTCTCTCTCTGTCAAATAAATAAAATATTAAAAAAAAAAAAAAGGTGGCATACCCATACTTATAACAGACAAACTAGCTAATAAAGGGGTCTATCCAACAAGAAGATCTAACAATTGTAAATACTTATGGTCCCAACTTGGGAGCACCCAAGTCTATAAAACAATAACAAACATAAAGGAGTTCACTGATAACACAATAATAGTAGGGGACTTTACAGCAATGGAAAGATCATCTAAGCAGAAAATCAACAAGGAAACAATGGCTTTGAATGACACACTGGACCAGAAGGACTTAACAGATATATTAAGAACATTTCATCCTAAAGCAGTAGAATACATTCTTTTTGAGTGCACATGGAACACTCTCCAGAATAAATCCCATACTAGGTCACAAATCAGACCTCAACAAATACAAAAAGATTCAGATTATACCATGCATATTTTCTGACCACAATATTTTAAAACCTGGAGTTGATAGCAAGAAAAAATTTGGAAAGACCACAAATACATGTAGGTTAAAGAACATCCTACTAAAAAATGAATGGTTTGGGAAACCTGGGTGACTCAGTCGATTAAGCCTCTGCCTTCAGCTTAGGTCATGATCCCAGGGTCCTGGGATCTAGCTTTGTGTCAGGCTCCTTGCTCAACTGGGGAGTCTGCTTCTCCGTCTCTCTCTGACCCTCCCCCTGCTCGTGCTCTCTCTCTCTTTCAAATAAATAAAATCTTTAAAAAAAAAAAAGAATGAGTGGGTTAACCAAGAAATTAAAGAAGAATTAAAAAAATACACAGAAGCATATGAAAATGAAAATACGATAGTCCAAAACCTTGGGGATGCAGCAAAAGCAGTCATAAGAGGGAAGTATACAGCAATACAGGCCTACCTCAAGAAGCAAGAAAAGTCTCAAATATACAACCTAACTTTACACCTAAAGGAGCTAGAAAAGGAAGAGCAAATAAAGCCTAAAGCCAGCAGAAGAAGAAATAATAAAAATTAGAGCCAAAATAAGTGATACAGAAACAGAAAAAACAGAACAGACCAATGAAACTAGGAGTTGGTTCTTTGAAAGAATTAATGAAACTGTTAAACCTCTAGCCAGACTTATCAAAAACAAGAAACGACCCAAATAAATCAAATCACAAATGAAAGAGGAGAGATCACAACCAACACCACAGAAATACAAACAATTATAAGAGAATATTATGAACAATTATATGCCAACAAATTGGGCAATCTGGAAGAAATGGATAAATTTTTTTTTTTAAGATTTTATTTATTTGTTTGACAGAGAGAGCAAGAGAGCACAAGCTGGGGGAACAGTAGAGGGTGAGGGAGAAGCAGGCTCCCCGCCAAGCAGGGAGCATGATGCAGGGCTTGATCCCAGGACCCTGGGATCATGACCCGAGCCGGAAGGCACACACTTAACCATCTGAGCCACCCAGGCATCCCAGAAATGGATAAATTCTTAAAAACATGTAAACTATCAAAACTCAAACAGGAAGAAATAGAAAATTTTAAAAGACCGTAACCAGCAAAGAAATTGAATCAGTAATAAAAAATCTCCCAACAAACAAAAGTTCAGGGCCAGATGGCTTCCCAGGGGAATTCTACCAAACATTTAAAGAAGAGTTAATACCTATTCTCAAACTGTTCCAAAGAACAGAAATGGAAAGAAAACTTCCAAATTGCTTTTATGAAGCCAGTATTACTTTGATTCCAAAACCAGACAAAGACCCCACTAAAGGAGGGAATTACAGGCCAATATCTCTGATGAACATGGATACAAAAATTCTCAACAAGATACTAGCAAATAGAATCCAATGGTATATTAAAAGAATCATTCAACACAATCAAGTGGGATTTATTTCTGGGATGCAAGGGTGGCTCAATATTCACAAATCAATCAAGGTCATACACCACATTAATAAAAAAAAAGGTAAGAGCCATATGATCCTCTCAATAGATGCAGAAAAAAAGCACTTGATTAAGTATAGCATCCATTCTTGATAAAAACCCTCAACAAAGTAGGGATAAAGGGAACATAACTCAACATCATAAAGGCCATGTACGAAATACCCACAGCTAATATCATCTTCAATGGGGAAAAAACAGAGCTTTTATTTTATGGTCAGGACAAGACAGGAATGTCCACTCATCATTGTTATTTTAACATAGTACTGGAAGTCCTAGCCTCAGCAATCAGACAACAAAAAGAAATAAAAGGCATCCAAATCTACAAAGAAGTAAATTTTCACTCTTTGCAGACAACATTGATACTCTGTAGAAAACCCAAGACTAAAGCAAAAAATTGCTAGAACTGATACATAAATTCAGTAAAGTCACAGGATACAAAATCAACATACAGAAATCTGTTGCATTTCTCTACACCCATAATTAAGCAGAAGAGAGAGAAATCAAGGAATTGATCCCAATTATAATTGCACCAAAAACCATAAGATACCTAGGAATAAACCTAACCAAGGAGGTAAAGGATCTGAATTCTGAAAACTATAGAACGCTTATGAAAGAAATTGAAGAGGACAAAAAGAAATGGAAAAACATTCTATGCTCAATGACTGGAAGAACAAATATTGTTAAAATGTCTATACTACCCAAAGCAATCTACACATTTAATGCAATCCCTATCAAAATGCCACCAGCATTTTTCACACAGCCAGAAAAAACAATCCTAAAATTTGTACATTACCACAAAATAACCTAAATAGCCAAAGCAATCTGGAAAAAGAAAAGCTGGAGGCATGACAATTCCAGACTTCAAGCTATATTACAAAGCTGTAGTGATTAAGACTGTATGGTACTGGCAGAAAAACAGACACATAGATCAATGAAACAGAATGGAAAACCCAGAAATGAACCCAAAACTATATAGTCAACTTATCTTCAAGAAAGCAGGAAAAAATATCCAATGGAAAATAACAGTCTCTTCAACAGATGGTGTTGGGAAAACTGGACAGCAACATGCAGAAGAATGAACCAGACCACTTTCTTTCTTTCTTTCAAGATTTTATTTATTTATTTGACAGAGAGAGACATAACGAGAAAGAAAACACAAGCAGGGGCAGTGGGAGAGGGAGAAGCAGACTTCCCAGCATGGGTCTAGATTCCAGGACCCTGGGATCATGACCTGAGCGGAAGGCAGACGCTTAATGACTGAGCCACCCAGGTGGCCTAGACCACTTTCTTACACCATACACAAAAATAAACTCAAAATGGATGAAAGCCCTAAATATGAAACAGGAAGCCATCAAAATCTTAGGGGAGAACACAGGCAGTAACCTCTTTGACCTTGGCTGTAGCAACTTCTTACTAGACATGTCACCAGAAGCAAGGGAAACAAAAGCAAAAATGAACTATTGAGATTTCATCAAGATACAAAGCTTCAGAGCAAAGGAAACAATCAACAAACCTAGAAGGCAACCTACGGAATGGGAGAAGGTATTTGCAAATGACATATCTGATGGAGGGTTAGTGTCCAAAACATACAAAGACCTTATCAAACCAAACACCCATAAAACAATCCAGTTAAGAAATGGGCAGAAGACATGAATAGACATTTTTCTAAAGAAGACATTAAGATGGCTAACAGACACATGAAAAATGCTCAAGGTCATCATCATCAGGGAAATACAAATCAAACCACAATGAGACCACCTCACACCTGTAAGAGTGCCTAAAATTAACAACACAGGAAAATAACAGAGGTTGGCAAGAATGCTAAGAAAGAGGAACCCTTTTGCACTGTTGGTGGGAATGCAAATTGGTGTAGTGACTCTGGAAAACAGTATCGTGCTCACTTCAGTAGCACATATACTAAAATTGGAAAAGAGTATGGAGGTTCCTCAAAAAGTAAAAATAGAACTATGCTATGATCCAGCAACTACACTACTAGTTATTTACCCAAAGGATACAAACATATTGATTCAAAGGGATGTGTGCACCCTGATGTTTATAACAGTATTATCAACAATAGCCAAATTATGGGAAGAGCCCAAATATTCATTGACTAATGAATGGATAAAGAGGGGGTGGCATAAAATGGAATATTACTCAGCCATAAGAAAAAAATGAAATCTTGCCATTTGCAATGACGTGGATGCAGCTAGAGTGCCTTATGCTAAGTGAAATAAGTCAGAGAAAGACAAATACCATATCATTTCACTATATATGGAATTTAAGAAACAAAACGGATGAATATAGAAGAGGAAAAAAAGGGGGCCTCTGGGTGGCTAGGTTGGTCAAGTGTCTGCTTTCGGCTCAGGTCATGATCGCAGGGTCCTGGGATCTAGCCCTGTATTGGGCTCCCTGCTCCGCGGGAAGCCTGCTTCTCCCTCTCCCACTCCCCCTGTTGTTCCTGCTCTCGCTGTGTCTCTCTCTGTCAAATAAATAAATAAAATCTTTATTTAAAAAAAAAATGAGAGAAGCAAACAATAAGAGATTCTTAACTATACGGAGTGAACTGAGGGTTGACGTAGGAAGGTGGGCAGGGGGATGGGCTAAATGGGTGATGGGGATTAAGGAGGGCACTTGTTGTGATGAGCACGGGGTGTTATAGGTAAATGATGAACCACCGAATTCTACTCCTGAAACCAATATTACACTATATGTTAACAAACCACAATATAAATAAAAAACTGATACAAAGAAATAAAGATTAAAATACTAGGCCAGTGAAAATCAAAAAAGAGGAAATTGAAAAATTGTCAAAACTTCAAGTGTCAATGTAGTCGAATAGGACAGTGAGCCAAACTGAAAGTAATAATGAAGGCTTTATTCCTTTCCTGTGCTACTGCAGGTAAGAAGCAAAGAAAAATGCTGGCTCTTCAATGTTCCATTTTTTATCATGGAATGGTACGAGGCATGGGCCAGTCAGATGATAGGCAGTGCTGGCAGTGGAAAATGTTTCACTGCTGAAGAGCTGGACAAAACACTCCTACCATTTTATGGACTTGGGGCTTGGGAGAAGGAAAAGGGGTAATGGCTAGGAGTAAAAAAGTACTGAGTCAGAAGGGAAAAAAGGTTTAGTCGAGGTCCTCTGATAAAGAAGTCTTGGTAGAGGCTCCACTGTATGGAGGCCTCTGAATGGAGGCAGTTGGGCTAGGAATGCTGAATGTGTATCAGCAATGTTGGCTCAGGGGTGGAATGAGGGTCTGAGTCCTTGATTGCAACTCCTTCCAGAGACTGCAATACAGTGACCATGCAGCAAGTCTGTTGTGAGGAGGGCAGGTTTCCCCCACGAGGCCAGCTTGGTAAAGCCTGTGCAATTGCCTGTCATTGAACCTGAAGGACCACGTATAACGTTTTGGCCTGGAACTAGACTCCAGTGGAATTTAATGTTAAAATAGTAACAGCATAAAGAAAGATGTATATAATGTCACAACAAATTAAAAAGATGTTATAAACCTCTTGGCACCAAGGAAAGATAAATATACAAAAGTATTAGAAATTTAGAAACCTGATTTTTTAAAAATGTACCTACAGGAGATAGCATCAGTGACATTTAGAAATGGTATTGAATTGTAATAGATACATATATATATATATATATATATATATATATACATACACACACGTGTATGTAAGTTCACATAACAGCTGACTCATATAAATTATTTCAGTTGCATTTCATTTGTGTTGCTAAGGAAGAAGAGCATCTGAGACAAAATTTGCAGAACTCCGAAGCTGGTTCTTATTCTGTGTTAGAGCACTAATTTTTTTTCATGCATTATCACACTTAAACTGTGATCAAGACAGAATTTTTTTTATGTTATGTTCATCACCATACATCATTAGTTTTTAATGTAGTGTTCCATGATTCATTGTTTGCGTATAACACCCAAGACAGAATTTTTTAAAGTAATCTCTGTGCCCAATATGGAGTTGAACTCATGACCCTGAGATCAAGAGTCACATGCTATACCCACTGAACAGGCCAGGCACCCAAGACAGTATTTTTTAAAATACATTTAATATTTAGATTTACCCATAGATTTATATTTTCTGGTGCTTTCTTTTCCTTGCATTTTCCTTCTATCTGAAGAATTCCCTATTAGTATTACTTTTGGTCTAGATTTAA
Organism: Neomonachus schauinslandi; assembly: GCF_002201575.2. Classification (NCBI taxonomy): domain Eukaryota; kingdom Metazoa; phylum Chordata; class Mammalia; order Carnivora; family Phocidae; genus Neomonachus; species Neomonachus schauinslandi. The sequence continues at coordinate 96,198,594 of NC_058404.1, forward strand.
GAGCTTTTGCTTTAAAGAATATTTTGTTTTCATTTTGAAGGATATTTTCACTGGGTATAGAATCCTAGGTTGGTAGATTTTTGTTTCACTTTATTATGTTAGTACTGAAAATTTGTCTTCTAGATTTCTATCATTTCTCTTGGAAAGTCAGTCATCAACCAGTCTTGTTGCTCCTTAGAGGGGGAATGGTCTTTGTTCTCTGGCAACTTTTAAGATTTTTCTCTTTATCTTTCAACAGTTTTACAGTGCTCTTAAAACAGGAGATGATCATTGTGTTGGAGCTCTGTGATGGAGGAAGAAAGCAGTAAAACATGAGGTAAAAGTTAATGGTACAGATCATGTAGGGCTTTGCAGGATATGGTAAGGACTTTGGGTTTCACTGAATGCTGTGGAGATCTATGGAGTGTTTTAATCAGAAGAGTGACCTATGATCTGATATACAAGTTTTAAAAGGATAAATTTGAATTGCATTGGGAATGTCAGGAAGACCCATTAGTACACTACTGTAATAATGAAGATGAAGGATGATTATTTTTCTAAATCATAAACGAACAATGAAATGTACTCTCAAGCAACTGTTAAAATATTTTTTTCTTAGTCAATGTGCAGAATGATAGATTTCCTAACATTAAACCACTCTTGCATCCTTGGGATAAAACTAATCTGATAGCATATTTTTAATATGTTTATAAATTTAGTTTGCTAGTATTTAGAAAATTTGTAATTTGTTGCATTTATGTGCATGACTGGGTTTAGGAAAGTAATTTTGTTCCTCAGACCATCCTTTTCTGGTGTGGTATATCAAGAGTACACTGTGAGACTGGCTTTATAAAAGGAATTAGAATGTTTTCTTAAACCCTAACCTTTTAGTCTCATTTCTAGGATATTTGAAAGACATTCTGGTCTTGGTTTATCTTTTATGGGTAAATTTTTAACTCAGAATTGATTTAATGATTATGTTTTTTCCTTCATCAATTTTGCTAGAGGCTTTTTAAAAAAATTATTTTCAGATAGAGGTTTTGATTTTGTTGATCCTTTATTCTACTTGCTATTAATTTTTCCTCTATTCATTCTAATTTTTTTTTTTAAAGATTTTTATTTATTTATTTGACAGAGAGAGACACAGTGAGAGAGGGAACACAAGCGGGGGGGAGTGGGAGAGGGAGAAGCAGGCTTCCCGCGGAGCAGGGAGCCCGATACAGGGCTAGATCCCAGGACCCCGCGATCATGACCTGAGCCGAAGGCAGTTGCTTAACGACTGAGCCACCCAGGCGCCCCCTATTCATTCTAATTTCTTTAGGTTCATTTTGCTATTGTCTTTCTCCTTTACTAGGATGATTAGGGTCATTACATTTTTAATCTTCATTTCCAGTATATGCATTGAAGCATAGAAACTTTTTAAAAAAAGATTGTATTTATTTATATTGGGGGTGGGCCAAGGGGTAGGGAGACAATTCCAAGCAGGCTCCACGCCCCCTGTGGAGCCCGACCTGGGGCTCCACCTCACAACCCTGATATCATGACCTGAGCTGAAACTGAGATGCAAATGCTCAACTGACTGAGCCACCCAGATGCCCCGAAGCATATGAACTTCTCTACCTGCATGTTACCAATTTTTTTTTTTAAGATTTTGTCAGAGAAACAGCAAGCGAGCACAAGCAGGGGGAGCAGTAAGCAGAGAGAGAAGCAGTCTCCCCGCTGAGCAGGGAGCCCAATGCGGGGCTCGATCCCAGGACCCTCGGATCATGATCCAAGCTGAAGGCAGACGCTTAACTGAGCCACACAGACGTCCCGTTACCAAGTCTTATATGCAGCTTTCGTTTATTTAAATATTGCTGAACACTTACATGCATTCTTGTGTATTGCAATGAGAAAAATAGATCTTAAATCTCAGAGGTGCATTTGCAATTTAAGATAAAAAAAATCTTAAAAATATATAAAAAGTTATATTGTCATTCCATTAGAAGTATTTTCTAATTTTTAACATGCTTTGATGTTTCATGAAGTTAATTTTTTCAATTCAAGCATATGGGCATAAGAATTTCTTTTGGACTATCTTCATAGGTTACCTCTAGTCTTATTGTGCTGTTGACTGAAAATCTGTATAATGGTCTTTGGTGTTTATTGAGATTTGCTTTGTGATTTACTGATATTTTTATAAATATTCCATGTGTACTTAAAGTTTTACCTAACAATTGAGTGATAGTTTATGTGAGTCTATTAGATCTAGCTTTTAAAATTCTATTCAATTCTTTTAATTACTTACCACCTACTATCAGTTATCACAGATACCTTAGGCCTAAATTTCTCTTTGTAACTGTCAATTGCTTTATAGATTTCAAAGCTTGAGTTTTTTTTTTTTTATTCCTGGTGAGAATTGCTCCATTTATCATTATTAAAGCTCACTTCTTATTCCAACACTTATTTTTTTCACCTTAAAGTCAATTTTATCTGATTAATATTTTCACAATTTCATTTGATTGGCATCTTATTCCATTAATTTAAACTATTACATCATTGTGTTTAATAGTTATCTTTGTAAAAACCACATAATTTTTAAACTGGCGAGTTTATGGTATTTGCATTTACTGTAACTACTGACATTTGGATTTCTATTATTTTGTGTGATTTGTTCTTTCTCTTTGCCTTCAACAGGGTTTTCTTAACTACAAATTATTTCCTTCCTACTTAATACTAACTTTTAATTTAACCTAACTCTTGCGAACTGTAAAACAGTACACAAATCCTTCCAGGTTTACACTTTTTACCATCACAGTGAACTTAAATAGGAAACCAAATGTAGTCATTTGGCAATGCTGCTGCTGGACACTAGTTCACACTGCCTTCTGGCATTTGCAGGCTATGTGAACCTCTTGCACCTTTTTTTCTTTATACTTAAAAAGGGAGAATTTTTAAGGATAAAGTATTGGGAGGTACTTACAATCAACAGACATTCCTTCTTCACCGCTGGAAGGCTGTCTTTCCTATTTAATTACTAGTGACTTAGGTTTTTCAACAAACAAGCAAAACAAACCTAAATCCTATCCAATTCTCCCCAATTCAGCATAAGACGAATAGGAATGAAATGTCAATTGTTAAGCCTTCTAGACTTAAGTATTCATTTGCATTTCATTGGACAGTCTAAAGTACATGGGGGTATAAACATTTTTCTAGACGGAGGATCCATTAGCCTTTGATTCTTTTGTTTTTCTGTCCCTATAAGATTAAGCACCAAATGCTCTAATCTAGACCAGGGGGCCTTAATCATTTTCTTATCCCAACATCCTAAACTACTTGATACATTTTTGTTAAGAATAGCAATTTTCTGGGGCGCCTAGGTGTCTCAGTCGGTTAAGCGTCTGCCTTTGGCTCAGGTCATGATTCCAGGGTCCTGGGATGGAGCTCCGCATCAGGTTCCCTGCTCGGCCGGGAGCCTGCTTCTCCCTCTCCCCCACCCCCACGTGATCTCTGTCAAATAAATAAATAAAATCTTTAAAAAAAAATAATTGCAATTCTCAAGCAAGAGCTATTATGAGACTTAACGGGGCATGGAGCTCCTCTATGCCTACTGAAAATGTCTAAAGTCTTCAAATTCATTTATTACTACATTTTCTCTTCTAGTATATAAAGCTAAATTATTCTCTGACAACACATCCAACATGAGCAAACTATTTTAGTTTTCAGAATCAACTGCATCTGAAGGTTTGAAAAATTCGCCCATTTAAAGACCCTCATCAACAAGCAAACTTTTGTAAATGTTTCTGATGACTTGTCCACAAACTACCATCAAGTCAGCGAAGTTCAATATGTGAAAATTAAACCTAAGGTGTGCAAAACATGGTTCAAGAAGTAGATATATATTTATTCTAATTACATGACTTGACAATGTGCACTGTCATCCAAACATTAATTGCATTTATTACCAATTGCTATTTGTTCACTAGTATGAAGATGTCAATTTACATGCATAAAAATGTTTTATATACTTTGATCCTGCCATATGTAAACATTTTTAAGGATGTAGTGAACCAAAATTGTGTTCCAGCTGTGTATTCCTAGAATGTTATCAATATAACATCTCAAACCATTCTCATGTTGGCTCATTGAAGCTGAGGTCTATTACATGCAAAAATCAGTTATTTTTTTTATAGACACGTCATACTTGGTTGATTTTATGCATTGCACTGGTTACTCTGTGTATAGAAAACAAACTGGGAAATTAAGAAATCAAATGTAGTTTTCTTAAAAAAAGAAAAAATAGCTAGTAGGAACTAAACTGCCAGAAATTATTTTACACTAATGACTAGAGTCAGAGTCACCATGTACAGAAATTATTTTAATAATGGTTGAAGAAAAAATGACTTGGATGCCATATTGTTAGAACTAAAACAATTTGATAATTTCATTAAAAAACTGCTTCTGTATACTGTAGTATTGAACAATGGCTTCATCCTACCAAGTATAAAAGGTAACCACTTTTAATGTGAGTCTCCTTGTAAAACACTAAGCCATAAAATTTTATTTCAGGGACAAAAATACAACACTTTAAAACATTACCTTGATTTCCCTATCTCTAATTACATTTTAACATCTTATTCTGGATGGGTCCGTATGATTTCAAGAGGATTTTACTCAAGGTCTTGGAAGCAAAAAATTTAGGAAATTGTAAAAAAAACAAGGAAGATGCACAGCACATGTACGTAAATCAGAAAGCAACAAACAATGGAAGGTGGCTAACCCTTAAACAACTATTTTGAATTTCTGAACCTTGTTATTTTGTCACATTGATATTTGTATTAAAAATAAGGAATGCTGGGTTTCTTAATACATAATAATTCACAAAATTGACCTCTTTTGGTCCAGAACTACTTAAAAGTATTCTACTTGAAAGTATTCTAAAGGCCAAAACATGAAAGATCTAGAAGCCATTATTAAATTTTAGAGATATTATATATGGAAACTTACAACACGGCTTTCAAGTATGAATTTAAGAGTCAAAATATTCTTCACAGTAAGATTTGGTATTTAAAGGGGACAAAGGCAATAAAATTAGCTATCAAAGTGATAGGACAGTAGTGAAACTATTTTTAAAAATCCATGAAATAAAAGACCTAAAGAATAATCTAAAAAAAAAAACAAAATATGCTTGAGAAAAATAGGATTATTTAAGAGCTTAGAACTGGACAGGATAAATAAAACAAGATTAACTAGAAATAATAAGATCATTTCCATCTACAAGTTTATACACTATAAAAGTAAAACATACTGAATTTTACTTATCTCTGTACAGGATGGGTTATTTTTAGGTTATCATTTTACTTCTTTAATAAATCACCCTGTGACTCAGAACATGACAGTAATAGATTCCAAAGCAAAGATTATACTGTTGATTTTTATTATGGTTATGGATTTTGACCTGCTTGACAGAGTCAAATAATCATGATTCAATTATTAGTTTTTTTCTTTGATTTGAATGTTCCAAGTCATTTAATAATGTATTTTAATAGATGTGCTTTTTCTTTTAGTACCTACTCTAATAATATGCTAGAGGTATCCTTAGGGATCTGGAAGATGAAAGAATGATTACCACCTAATAGGTACTTGACCACTGCCATAGACATTTAAGTTTTCTTCTTTTAAGCAGTGTCAGTTTAATATTCTAAGAATTCCAGGTGCCCTTTTTTGTGTGAAACAAGTACCCTTGAATTTAGCAAGAAAAAAATTTAGACATCTGATTTATAAACCCAAAGCTGTTTTCTTAGGAAACACAGGAATATATGGGAGAACATTAATTTTAGTACATTTTTAAATTAGAGATGTGGAAGCAAAACAGATGAAGTTTTTTGTTTGTTTTGGTCTTTTTGATCTGCATTAATTTTTGTTACTTTTTTATCAAAAGAAAAAATTATATGCTTCCTGGGAACTTTTAAAATGATAAGACCTTGGATTAAATAAGACCTTGACAAAAAACAAAAGGTAATTATAAACCTTTTTCTTTTTTGATCAGAAAGTCTGTTTTCTGAAATTGACTGCTTTAAAAAAGATTAGTTTGCTAAATGGTAGTCACAAACCACTGTAGAGTAAGAGGATAATAAAATATTAGAACCACACTTGATAAGCATCCCTACTACCTATGTCATTTGAAAAGTTATCAAGTGGCTCCTTTAAGCAGTGCCATCAGATTTTAAATACTGATAAAATTAAGTTATGCCTATCATTAATTTTGTAGGATCAAATATCACAAAGCCAAATTCCACTTAAAACTTCCAAAGTTTAACCACAAAATAACATTTACCTTAGAATTGAGGTTTTTGGTTGAAATTCTAAAAGGTGAGAAGGGCGAAGTTGTATTTGCCATTTAAGATTCACTTCTATGGTATTTAAGACCAATGCCAGGGTTTCAGTTGTTGTGAACTACCAAATATCAGCTATTAAAAAAAACTCCTAATGGGAAGGTTTATAGGTTTATTATTACAACTCAAATTTATGAAAATGGAGGAATGGTTCTATGTATTTTGGGTCAAACTGAAGTCAGCTAATTGGTTTACTGTATTTGCCTCTTGTCTTTACTGATGATTTCTCACAAACAGTTCAAGATGTGCTAATTTGGATAAAATGCTTTAACACTCATTATATTGAATATTGAGCCCCAAAATTCACTTTAATATAGACTTCTATCTAGGAAATAATCATAAATATACTAAAAATTGGCCAAGAAACTCTATGAAATCTTTATTTCTTCTTAATAAAAGTCTAATTAATTATATTCTTTTAAACGGAGATGATCTGTTTATTCCAAAAGCCCAATTCTTTGGTGTGCTGTTTCTAGTTGTTAACTTAAGAATTCTGTATACTGCTAAGGAATTGAAACATCTCAAACTTTCTTATATTATGTATTTAAGCAATCTTTGTTTTTAAAATCACAGTACTATTGACTATCAGGAGTTGGATTCTGAAATCAAGTAATTTCTACTTTTCCAAAGTGTGCTAATCTAGATTAACCATCCTAGATATTTTCTACATACTTAGTTCGTATTTGCTTATTATAGGAAAACATTATAATTTTCCAGGTCTTTTAAAATAACTTCTAAAATAGTGGCCTTTTTGAAAAAATTTTTGTCTAGTACTGCATATATTTCAGTGCAGATTAAAATTAAACTGAACCATGCCTTCCACCCAAAACTGTATTAAGGAGAACATATTTTCCTTTATTAACATATTCAATAAATAACCACATCATAAAGATTAAAGGGCTTTTGAAAATATCATTTAAGTTGAATGAGTAGGAAAAGTATACGTTATTATCTTTGGATGTATTTAACTTATTAAGTCAGGTGTTATATAACTGCAAGAAGTGGAATGTTATATATCTGACTAAAACAGAGCTACATAAACTGAAGAGAAGAACAGGAAATGTCAGGTATAATTAGACAATTCAGATGCAGAAAGGGCTATTTCCTCATCTGTTTGCAAGAAGTTATGGAGCTACATAGCTCTTAACGAAGTTGGTGGAGATTTTCTTGTTAACTCAAGAAAAAGCTATAAACTCCCTAATGTGTACTGTTGAAATATTCCTTCCTAACTTTGACGCTGTTCCTGAAATGAACCTATATATATTCAACCTATAAAGGAAAAGTAACTGATGCTTTAAAGAAAAAAAAAAGTACTTCATTACTAATGGATATAATTAGTTCACTTCTGGAGTATTAAGACAAGGATAAGTTTAAAGACTAGAAGACATTAAAAATATATTGGGTCTATATGATTTTTTAATGCAAAAAAGGGACATCTCCCTCAAAAAGGATGAATAAAAATCCCTGCAAAATGCACTGCTCCATACTCTCCCCTTCAGGGCAGACTACATTGTAGAAACAAAATCTCTCTTAAGAGAACTATTTGTGAGTAATAATGACTATCCCTAAAGATATTCAACTCTCAATTTTTACTACTTAAGAAAAGTCAGTATTAATTGTTCTTAATTTAAAGGTTTAGCTTTGGGGAAAAGTGAGCCTTTCAAAATTTTAACTTAGGTTAATCTAGTTGATTGGCATGAAACACCAGTGCCCATGGCATTGTCTATGCTTCTTGTAGGTTTGGAAAGTCATTTCAGTCTGCTCCCATACTTAAATAGTTTCAAGCCTCTGGAAGGAACTGAACAATGTGAACAAGTCTGGTGATGAAGCACAGATTAAGTCCTTCAAATATCTTAATTTCACAGTCCTTTGTCCCATATAATAGATGTAAGAAGCACCAAAACTGGAGCCAAGATCTGAACAGGTAATGTAACAGCAGGAACTATAATTTAATCACATCATATCATATTACACTTATGTAACATTCTATATTTTGCCTGTTGATATGTAACATAGTTAAGTTTATTACAAGCATTATTTCCTAAGACTTACGGTAGAAGTACTTCTTTTCAAGTATTACCGCTTATTTAATAGTGTTTATCTATTTCTTAACATTAAGTAAATCAGTGATAAATGTATATTATGCGATACACATTGTGCCATTTCTCCCTACCCTGTGTTATTAACAAAATCAATTAAGAAAACCAAAACAACTATTAAAACTGAAACAAGGCTATCAACATCACAGATGCATGTCTGAGTAGGTCAACAGCATTTCCCCCTTAACATGAAGGTATTTTCATCAAAAATGCTTCTTATCTTTAGGCTAGTATTACTTTAGCAGCAGCTGGTCTTCAGGACAAGTAGATCAGAAGTTTCAAGTGAAAATGACACTGAATTACTCTGAGAGAACATCAATCCACATTACTAATAAAAGATGCAAACTGCTGGTGTCACCGTAACATAAAAATTGTGTTTTCCCTTTCAACATGTGATTTATTTCATTTATGTGATGACAATACTTTGGAGTTCTCATGGCACAACCAATGAGATTATCTGTTTTCATATTTAAATTCTAACTACAATAACTAGAAAAAAAGTCAGTGCCTCAGTGGCTTTAAACCACATCAATTTCAATGTTTTTCAAAATGATGATGCAATTAAATCTATGCTTCTGCAACAATAGTGCAATACAATATCCTCTCCTGAATACAGGAGCTGAGGTTTATCCAAGTAGAAGCTTTAAATAAGGTAGATTGTTGCCAAATACGTATCAGTCTCGCATGTTTGATATAACATGTATTAGGAAAGCTAAAACTGACTTGTAATCTATACTCAGCTAAAGCTTCACATAAGCAGCAATGGAAATGAACAGAGGTGCACTCAATATAAAACACTTTTCAAAACTACTCCAAAAAACAAATGACAAAAAGTGGTTAAGAACAACTGAACATATGTTGTGTGTACCACATGTAAAAGGAAGAATGGACCTTGTGGTTGCTTGCACTGTTTGAATTATGTGAAGGTAAATTTAAGACTTAGTCCACTTCCATCTCTCCAGAAGACTTAGTATGCTGGGAGCTGTCTTTTGTTGTATCTGGTTTAGTTTCAGTCCCACTCTGTCCATCCATTGGTCCATTGTGTTCACTATTAGCTTTTGCTTTGTCTTCAGCAACCTCTACTTTCGGTTTGGGCTTGTAAATGATGGGGTTACAGAAATTATCCAGTTCCTAAAGACATGAAGAAAAGTGATCATTTTAAAAATACTACAGAATAAGTTATCATTAACTTTCTAAATTTCCACATTAATAGGACATTCCTGAATTTATGTTAGCTCCGTCAGAAAACCAAGTTTCTTCAAATACTTCAATGAAGCATTTACTTCAGGGTTAGTGCATGTTAGTGTTGACAACGAACTCTTCAATCTTTAATAAATTCTTTGTATCTAATTTTCCTAAAATTTCCTGGTTCCTCATAATTTAGTTTTCCTGGGCAGAAATAATTTTTAATTCATTCCTTTAAATTATGCCTAATGCTCTGAGAATTATGTCAAATAACACCTATTTCATAAATTGATATTTACATGAAAACAGCTTTAATAAGTGGAATTGTAGAACTATGCTGAAGGAAAAATAAGTCATGAATGTAAATGCAACTTAATATAATAACTTTAAGTACAATGTATTTTCTCTATCTTTGCTTATTTCTTTTTAACACAAATAAAAGACCATTAAAATCTTTCAAGACCAGTGTCCAGAGATTGGGATAGTGATGGAAAGATAGGAAGGAGTGTTAACATCCTGGGGAAACTGCTCTTATCACACTACGTCTCAACTGATGAGGCGTAAATTATTATGGCTTCTTCGCAAAACTTTCTCAAAAGGAAAATATTTTGATTAAAAAAAATACCTGTTTTTGTTTAAAAAAAACCAGAAAGTATACATACTCAACTAGAAAAGAAAAAAAAAGCACCTGAAATTCCATCTTCTACAGATTAACATGAACATTTTGGTGAATATCCTTCTAGATGTATGTCCATGCATACACATACATGCAAAGCTACAGATCTATGAAGATGTTTGCTAAATAACTTCATTTAGATTCTATAATCTTTCCTTTTCCATTCAATATGTTGTATACATCTATCTAAATATCTCTCTATATCTAAAATTATGTAATGATTGCAAAGTGTTGTGTGGATGCTTCAATTTATCTAGTTTCTTACGGCTAGGTATTTGTTTCTTCCAATTTTTTGCTAACTAATAAGCAAGGGTATTTATGTGCCTATACCTGTGCAATGATCAATTTAGGATGAATTCCTAGAACTGTGATTTCTGGGTTAAAGGGTATGTATACTTCCTTTAAATTTCTATACATATACTGATAAAAAATGTTTTAACGAATTCAACCAAGTTGCTCAGGGAGAGCATCTGTTGCTTTGCACCCTTGACAACTTATGACAAAGATTATGAATGTAAACACACAACCATGAATCCGATGAAAAGAGATGGGTGAGAAGAACGTGATGAGGATGAACACCTTTTCCTATACTTATCAGACATATATGCCTTTTTTGGTCAATTGCTTATCCTGTGTCTTTACTAATTTTTCTACTTAGATGCTGATTTTTTTTTTTTAAGATTTTATTTATTTATTTGACAGAGAGAGACACAGTGAGAGGGGGAACACAAGCAGGGAGAGTGGGAGAGGGAGAAGCAGGCCTCCCGCGGAGCAGGGAGCCTGAGGCGGGGCTCGATCCCAGGACCCTGGGATCATGACCTGAGCCGAAGGCAGACTGAGCCACCCAGGCGCCCCGATGCTGATCTTTATTATAAAATTTGTCTCCATGTTTTTCATGGTGTTTTTTTCTATGATAATCTTTGATATTTTCATGGGTAATGTTTTTTAGACCGGGAAATTTATCTCAGAAGTAAGATTTTTACGACAGAATTTTACAGGTTTCAAATGATGTCAAAGACCAACACTGCCAAGTTTTACAATGGAGATTTAGAAGTCTTATCTAATCCCGAAAAATCTAAAGTATTTAACAGCAAGTTGTCATATTGCTTTCTTTCTTTCTGCACTACACTTAAAATGTAAAAAAAAACAGCCTTGTGTATGTGACTAAATCAAGAAACAGGGATGTCCCACCTAGAATCTTTTTTTTTGCAAAATTACAAATGAGCCTTAAATTTGTTTCTCTAAGTTCTTTTGCAAGTTGATGATTTCTCAAAGTATGGCTCCCATTAAAAATGTTTAATGCTTGGGTGCCCTGGGTGGCTCAGTCGTTAAGTGTCTACCTTCGGCTCAGGTCATCGGCTCAGGTCATGATCCCAGGGTGCTGGGATCGAGTCCCGCATCGGGCTCCCTGCTCGGCGGGAAGCCTGCTTCTCCCTCTCCCACTGCCCCTGCTTGTGTTCCTGTTCTCACTGTCTCTCTCTCTGTCAAATAAATAAAATCTTTTTTTTTTTTTAAAGATTTTATTTATTATTTGACAGAGACAGACACAGTGAGAGAGGGAACACAAGCAGGGGGAGTGGGAGAGAGAGAAGCAGGCCTCCTGCCGAGCAGGGAGCCTGATGCGGGGCTCGATCCCAGGACCCTGGGACCATGACCTGAGCCGAAGGCAGACGCTTAATGACTGAGCCACCCAGGCGCCCCAAATAAAGTCTTAAAAAAAATGTTTAATGCTTGAACCCATTAAAAAGAGAATTTTATAGTTACTTACCTTTGACTTCGCAACTATTTCTGAAACTTTCACCACAGGATCTTGAGTGAGACTTAGTTTGTTCTGTGCATTCATCTTACTGTTCAGCCAACTCATGGCTTCACTGATATATTTTTCAACTTTTTCCACATCAGCAGGATCCAAATGATCGTATCTTTCATCCTATTAAAAAAATTTTAATGTAAAATTGTCAGTAATGCATCAATTAACAATTTCTATTTAAAAGATTTAGATTCTTATTGAATGTATACCTCACACATATCCATGTGAAGAAGCCACATACAAATTATATAGACTTGAAGAGACTGGGAGAAAGAAAAAAAATCAGTGTGTTTTAAAAGGAAAGGCTTTCTGAAGAAGTCAGGTTTGCCAAAAAATGCCTACTTAGCCAAGAAAGAAGATGCACGGAATTGAATTTGTTAGGGAATAAAGAGAAATAAGAGAAGAAGGCATACCGCAAGCTAGACAGAAAATTCTCAATATATAGCAGAACAGCATGGTAAGTTGTTGATAAGGAGAATTACATAACATTCTGTCTGAAAGATACAACTGCAGGCAACCACATATAGGAAACAATCTAAGAAATCACGGTTTAGGATGGTAGTCACAAGACCAGAAAGAAATGGCAATGCAACATAAAGAGGATTTCCTGATGGATTATAGATTGGACATGGAAAATAAAGGGAAATGGAATGAAAGAGTACTCCAAAGCCAAAGAGCTGGGAGAATGGTGATGCTGTGTTTTAAAACCATACACACCTAGGGAATTTTAAGAGATTAAAGCCACATATCTGCCCTGTATTTTAAGTGTGTAAGTACCCTTTACCAATAATTTTCCAACAAAAATTTTTTTTTTTTTTTTTTGAGAGAGAGTACATGCATGGGGTGGGGTTGGGGACAGAGGGAAACGGAAAAGAGAGAGAATCCCAAGCAGTCTCCCTGTTCAGTGTGGAGCCCAACACAGGGCTTGATCCTACGACTCTGAGATCATGACCTGAGCCAAAATCAAGAGTTGGATGCTCAAATGACCGAGCCACCCAGGCACCCCTCCAATAAAAAAAAAAAAGTTTTAAGTTTGGTGCACAAGGTCTCCAGAACTTGGTGGCAATAATTGAGATCGTTTTGTAGCTGAGAACTTATAGATTTACCCTACCGCCACCATGTACTACCCCCACATGGCATCATCATTCGCTGGCTTTGTGGCTTTCATACCTTGTTTCTGTATGCTTCTATCACTTTCATAACAAGTTGAATCTTTTTTCCCAAGTCGTTTAAAGCTTTTGGTCTCTCTTCATGTTCCATGTACCTCATCTGAATAGGCTGGCCATATTTCTATTAAGAAATTTTTTTTAAAGAAAAAAGTTATTAACAGAAAACAATTTTTAACAGAAGACAACTTTTATGGGCCTTTACATGCAGATGAATAGGAAAGAAAGCTGGCCAGATCAAAATATGCCTCCTCTGTTTCCCTACGTGAGGGTAAATTCCGGCGGCTACGTCCTTATGCAATCCTACACAGACATGCCTGACTAATGTTTGAGGTCTTTCTCTCATTTATTAAGATCACCTCTTGATTCCTCTCAAATCCAAAGGCAACACTTTTTAATTCCTTCAAAGTTAGGTGTTAAAAGTTTACAGAACTGTTAAATGAGAAGACCGTAAGGACAATACTCCATGCAGAATTCATGTATTTGAAACTTGGTTTCAAGTATTTGTGTATAACTGTGTAAACAACATGATTACTGGAATTTCTGGATATTCATTATCTACTGAATATTATTTATGTTTATTAATTTGATGGAAATTCTGGATCTATGAGTATAGCACTTAAAAAAACAAAACCAAACCAAAAAAAAAAAAACCTTTGGCCCCTTACCCTAAGTGCCTGGAATGGGGACTTTCTAAATGTTAAAATAGCCTTTATAACTTTGAGAAGGGGGATGCATTAGAAGAATGAATACCTATTTTCTTTTATATTCTTTATACACTTAAAATGTATTTTAGAGTAATTTTAGATTTTCAGATAAATTATAAAGGAAATAATAGAGTATCAAGTATCTCTCATTGCTATCCTCTAATGTTAACATCTTATACCACCATAGAACATACAACTTGTTAAAACTAAGAAACCAACACTAGTGCATTACTATTAACTGAACTCCAGACCTCATGTGGATTTCATAATTTTCTGTTCCAGGATACCATATTGAATTTAGTGTATTTACATCACATTTTTTATTGGAAAAAATTTTTTTAAAGATTTTATTTATTTGCGGGGCACCTGGGTGGCTCAGTCATTAAGCGTCTGCCTTCGGCTCAGGTCATGATCCCAGGGTCCTGGGATCCAGCCCCTCATCAGGCTCCCTGCTCAGCAGGAGGCCTGCTTCTCCCTCTCCCACTCCCACTCCCCCTGCTTGTGTTCCCTTTCTCGCTGTGTCTCTATCAAACAAATAAAATATTAAAGAAAAATATTTTATTTATTTGAGAGAGAGGACATGCACGAGTGTGAGAGAGTGCATGAGCAGGGGAGGAGCAGAGAGAGAGAGAGCAAATGGGGGGGGAGGGGAGGAGCAGAGGGAGAAGTAGACACCCCACTGAGCAGGGAACCCCTGGGATCATGACCTGAGCCAAAGACAGATGCTTAACCAAGTGAGCCCCCCAGGTGCCCCTTATTGTAAATGTTTTTGAAAAGAGGACCAAGTACTGTATTTTTAACAGCCAACTCAAAAGAAAAAAAAAGCATACTAAGGCCTGTGAAAACTTCTATAACGTTCATTTCTATGGTTACTTATATATTTGGGGTAAAATAATTCTTCTTGAGGGCTGCTTGGCCTTTCAGTTATTTCTACTACCCTCAGATGTCTGGCTGCTCCTACTACCCAAAATATACACATTCTCTTAGGGAAATGGGGAGTAATACCACCATCAAGATAAAAATGTGATAAAGCCTAGTTTTGCTACCATAAGCTTAGGTTTTCTAGTTGCTAATTATTCTATCTGGAAGTAATTTACTGGCATGAAGACAATTCTAACTTTTTTAAGATATTAACTTTTGCTTTTAAGTAACTTCTCTTACACTCCCCACCTCCCCAGTCCTAAAGGGCTGCCTTTTCCCATAGTCTAGGAATCATTATCAATGTCATCTATGTTTTTCCCTTGCTACTCAGAGTGGCTCAGTGACCAGCACCATCATAATTTCTTGGAAGTTTGTTAAAAACAGAGAATCATGGGCCCACCACCTCAGATATATACTAAATCACAGTCTGCATTTAGTAAGAGCCCCTGGTAATTATGTGAACATTAAAGTATTGCTATGATCCACACTTGGAAGAAAAGACAAATTTCCTATCATCCTTGTAATCTGAACTTAAAACTATTTCTTTTTTTCAGGGTAGGGTAGACAAGCAGAAAGGAGTAATAGTGGTCTTTTCTTAAAATCATACCACTGGACCTAGAAAAGGGAGACCTGGTGGCCACATCTCCTTATTTCTTTGTGGAATGACATTCAAGAGCAGGAGCACTATTTTCGAATTTCTTCACTGGCCAGGTGTCCACATCAGTTGCAATGTGAAAATACAAAAGGGCAGTATATTACTGCTCTAAATCATGGCAGTGAAGGGGGAGAGAAGCAGAGAAAGGGTGTATCCTCCAATGGCTAAGAAGGGAGCAGGTTCACAAATCTCATCTTAATGACATCTCAGAAATAGATGGCTAATATAGAAGTGGTAACATTGCAATCATCTGCTACATATTTATACCTGAAAATCATAACAAATGTAATTATACATTACTTGAATTCAATTATCATGTAGCATTACTGCCCTCTAAAAATGCTTTTAAGATTAGACAACATTTCTTCCTACATGTATCTTGCTTTAGTATTTTCTAATATATTTATTAAAAATAGACTGTGTTTTACAGCATAATTTTTAGGAAGACTTAATGTTCTATTCAAAACTAACATGGACTTTAAAAAATTTACCTTAAGTTCTTGAAGCTTATCCACATAAATTTGTTTAGGTTGGTCTTCTCCTTCTTCATAAAGCCAATTTTCTGTGTCTTCCAATATTGCAGACAGTTTATTCAAGTCCTAGTTATACATTTAAAAGACACTGACTGAAAATGCATTCCTCAGAAATAAAAGTTATCAAAGAAGGACAGAATGTTTTTCAAGTATAAAAGATTAAATTTCAGATTTCTCAGGCTTTTTATTCATAAACATGTTTTTCACCATACTTCTGCAATTGGGAGAAATAACTATGAACCATTCCTAAACATGGCTCAAGGAGACTGACAACAGTAACACATTTGGTATGTTTATTTACAAAATTCGTATTAACATTGTCAAACAAATCATTTTTTTTAAAGATTTATTTTAGGGAGAAAGTGTGAATGAGCAAGAGCGCATGCGAGCGCAAGTGGAGGGAGGGGTGGGGGGAGAGAGAGAGCAGACTCCACACTGAGCGTGGAGCCCAACATGAGGCTCAATCTCACGACCCTGAGATCATGCATGACCTGAGCTGAAATCAAGAGTCAGATGCTTAACCAACTGAGCCACACACCCAGGTGCCCCTCAAACAAACAGTTACAATAAAAAATTTTAAAATATAGACTTACTTCTTGAGTGATGAATTTTTCATAGACTGTGCCCAGCTTGTCTCTAAAATCATATACATATTCTTCAACAGCATTCTTAGCATCATTTCTTTCTTTCTCTAATTTATCTTGCATTATCATCTTCCCCTATTCAAAATGTTTAGATTAGCTGCTATTAAGAATATGCAGGAGAGTCATCAGGGAAATGCATATCAAAACCACAATAATCTATCACCTAATACCTGTCAGAATGGCTAGAATCAAAAAGACAAGAAATAACAAGTGTCGCTGAAGGTATGGAGAAAAAGGAATCCTCATGCAGTGTTGGTGGGAATGTAAATTGGTGCAGCAACTGTGGAAAACAGTGTGGAGGTTCCTCAAAAAATTAAAAATAGAAGTACCATAAGATCCAATAATTCCACTATTGGGTATTTACCCAAAGAAAACAAAAATAATTAGATGTATGCACCCGTTTATTGCAGCATTATTTACAATACAAAGATACAGAAGCAGCCCTTGTCCATTGATAGATGAATAGATAAAGAAGGTGTGGGCTCTGTGTGTGAGTAATAGAGTATTACTCGGCCATTAAAAAAGGACGAAATCTTGCTATTTGCAACAACATAAATGGACCTATGCTAAGTGAAACAAGTCAGACAAAACCAAATACCATATTATTTCACTTATATGTGGAATCTAAAAAACAAAACAAATGAATAACAAAGTAGAAACAGCCCCATAAATAGAACTGATGGTTGCCAGAGGGGAGATAGGTGGGGGGGATGGGCAAAATGGGTGAAAGGGAGTGGAGATACAGGCTTCCAGTTATGGAATGAGTAAGTCATGGGGCTAAATGGTACAACACAGGGAATATAGTCAATAGTATAATAATAGTGTATAGTGAGAGATGATGTATAGACTGGTTTATCACTATGCTATATACCTGAAACTAAAGTAACACTGTATATCAACTAGACTTCAATTAAAAAAAAAAAAAAAAGAATATGCATCAGGGAAATGCAAATCAAAACCCTTTCATACCTACTAGAATGACTATAATCAAAGAAATGGATTATAAGAAATGGACAGTGTTGGTGAGGATGTGGAGAATTTTTAACCCTTGCATATTGCTACTGGGAATGTAAAATGCTGCAGCTGTTATGTAAAACAGTTTGGTGGTTCCTCAAAAGGCTAAACAAAGAATTACAATAGGACAGCAATTTCACTCCTAAGTATAGAACCAAAGGAACTGAAAACAGGAACTCAAAACAGGTATTTGTATGCCCACTACAGCATTATTCACAATAGCCAAAAGGTGGAAACAACTCAGTTGTCCATTAACAAATGAATGTATAAATAAAATGTACATATATCTCCAATGAAATATTATTCTATTATAAAAAGGTATAAAGTTCTGATACATGTTACAACACGGATGAACTCTGAAAACATGCTAAGTGTATTAAACCAGACACAAAAGGACAAATATTGTATGATTATATTCATATGATTTTTTTTTTTTTAAAGATTTTATTTATTTATGTCAGAGAGAGAGAGCATAAGCAGGGGTAGCGGCAGGCAGAGCCGGCATAGGAGGCAGAAGGAGAAGCAGGCTCCCCGCTGAGCAGGGAGCCCGATGTGGGAATCGATCCCAGGACACTGGGATCATGACCTGAGCCAAAGGCAGACGCTTAACCGACTGAGCCACCCAGGTGTCCCTATATTCATATGATTTATCTAGAATAGACAAATCCAGAGACAGAAAGTGGCTAGAGTTTATTGGGGCTGGGGGGAAGAAAGGAATGGTGAGTTATTAATGATTACAGACTTTCTGGGGTCATGAAAAAGTTTTGGAAATAGGCAGTGGTGACAATTGACAAAATTGTGAATGTAACAATGCCACTGAATAGTTGTACATTTAGCCAAAATGGCAAATTTTATGTTATATACATTTTACTACAGTTTAAAAGATTAGTAATGTGTAATATTCCAAAAGCTACCAAATTGTACACTTTAAATGGGTGAACTGTATGGTATGTGAATTATATCTCAATAAAGCTATTTAGAAAACCCCACAAAGACTATGTCATTGTACATACTCGGGTTCAATTCCTTGGCTCCCCATTTACTAGCTTTGAGATCACAGGAAGGTCACTGAACCTCTCTAAGCCTCAGTTTTCTTATCCGAAAACAGAGAGAATACAACTATCTGTCTGTTAGGGCTGTTAGTAAGACTGACATGATTCACATAAAATTTTAGAACAGTGCCTAGCACATAACTCAAATGTTAGCTCTGGAAGGGGATATAGTATAGTGGTTGTGATCTTGAACTTTGGAGACAGACTACCCAGATCCAACTCAAAGGTTACTCTCTGGCCTTGTATGATTTAGTCTACCTGTTCCTATTTCTTCATCTGTAAAACATAAATCTCCAACAGTACTTCACAGGTTTGTTTTGAGGATTAAATACGATATCAACATGTTTTAAGAGGTTAGCAAATACGATTATTGTTATAATTAAAGGCAAATATGATTATTGTTATAATTAAAGCAAAGAAAGAATCTGAGGATTGTAATACCTGAACCAAATTTTCACTTTAATAGAAATATAGTATTTTAAACAGAAGACTACAGTGCACTGACGTTTGGAATTTAAAATAGTGAGACATTTAAAACTTTAAGAAAAATTGTATACACAAAATTTGCCACAGCAGCACTTGCTTACAATTTATTCCTTTGCAAAAATTAATTTGTCTCAAAACAAATTCTGAATTACTGATGGTCTCCAGGAATGCTTGCTTGACCTAAAATGCAGCCTTTAATAGTTAGTGAATAGACAATATAGGTAGGAACTAAAAAGAGCAAGCATTGTAAAGTCAAAATCTCTTGAAGAAATTCCGAAAATAATGTGCACCAATGGCAGTATGGGGCGCTTCAAAGAAAACTGACCTTCTCTAACACTAGCCAAGCCTGTAGAAATTACCACTACTTAAATAAAAGTTTTAAAAATAAAATTACTTCTTACACAACTGCTAGTCAAGAAACAAAACTCTTTTCCTCAAGAGACTGTAAAATTAGACACATAGACATGTAAAGAAAATTTCAGGAATGACAATAGATCTTAAGAAGTAGTAAAGGGAAGTCAGAAAACATTTTGAAAAGCGCCTTATCTTTAAGAACAACACATTAGAAGAGCAGAGCTGCTAATACTTCCCTACGTGATGTCTGCCGTGTGTTAATGTTAAAGACAGAGTAGTGGAAAAAGAATCCTTAGTATTAGAGTGGTCTTTCTTTATAGTGGAGACAACGCATGTTTTTCACATAACTCTGATGAAAGCTACACTGTACATGACATTAATATAGCTCAGTATTTTGTCTAAAAGTAGTTCAATGATTTACTAATTCCTTAGGAGTTATGGACTAGGTCCCCAAATTGGGGGGGAGATAATAATCATTGACTGCTACAAAAATTTCAGAATATACTACCAGTTATTTCAACACCAACTTAAGATTTATATACCTCATTTTCAATGTAGCTGTTGAGAAGATCTTGGCCCAATTGTCTACACAGGCTACTCTGTATAGGCAGATCAATACTCTTGACTTTTCCTTTTTTAATAGTCTGGTTTAATCGATCTTGTTTGTCTGAGGGAGCTGACTGCAAAGAGAAATGCGAGAGAAGTATAAATTTCCTAAACCAGCTTAAAAATAGATTTAAAAGTGATTTCAGATGAAACAAAAAAAATAAAAACTTTTACCATCTACTATACTTAATACTACCTTTAATATGGAAAATATTTTATACTCTGTGTACACTAAATCTTTCTATATAAAAAATACCAGGATGGAAATGCAAATTAAAGCCACAATGAGATGCCACTTCACACCCACTAGGGAGAACTATAATGAAAAAAAGGAAAATAACAAGAATTGGTAAGGATGTGGAGAAACTGGAACCCTCAGACATTGCTAACAAGATTATAAAATATTGAAACCATTCTGGAAAAACAGTTGGGCAGTTCCTGGGTGATGAAAATGCTGTAAAAATGATTGTAGTACTAGCTGCAAAACTGTGAGTGTATTAAAAACCAATGAATTGTACACTTAAATGGGTGGATATATGGTATGTAAACTATACGGTATGTAATCTCAAGCTGTTAAACAATTAAAGCAAAAAATATCAAGTAAAATTAAAAAATCTAGAAAAATAGGTTTCAGGTTTATTTATTTATTTGACAGAGAGAGACACAGCGAGAGAGGGAACACAAGCAGGGGGAGTGGGAGAGGGAGAAGCAGGCCTCCCGCAGAGCAGGGAGCCCGATGCGGGGCTCGATCCCAGGACCCTGGGATCACGACCTGAGAGGCAGACACTTAACGACTGAGCCACCCAGGCGCCCCACTAGGTTTCAGTTTTTAAACTACTGGAGAGCCTATGATTTCAAACAGAATCTTTATAACCTCTGAAAAAAAATCTATACAACTAACCAATATAGATTAAATTCTGCTCAGGTTAGAAAACCTGTTGGGGCGCCTGGGTGGCTCAGTCGTTAAGCATCTGCCTTCGGCTCAGGTCATGATCCCAGGGTCCAGGGATCGAGTCCCACTTCGGGCTCCCTCCTTGGGGGGAAGCCTGTTTCTCCCTCTCCCCCTCCCGCTGCTTGTGTTCCTGCTCTCGCTGTCTCTGTCTCTGTCAAATAAATAAATAAAATCTTAAAAAAAAAAAAAAAAAAAAGAAAACCTGTTGAAGATGGTATTTAAAACTCAGCCACATTCATCTGGGTGACTGGGTTGGGGTCTCTCCCTTTTATTGGCAATGACTGTCTCAGTAAAATAATGACTTTCAATAAAAGAGTTATCCTTTAAAGTTTTACCCACAAAAATATTTACTTTTGCATAAAGGAAAATATTTTATGATATGCAGAGATGTGATGTTACTGCCAATTTAAGTTTTCTACATTTAGCTTATTGCATTTCCTATTTTTCTGGGATTATATGGTTTTTAATGAGAAAAAAGATTACTGAAAAATGCATCTTCTTTTTCCTACCAAAGAAATAATTTTACTTATATTGTTGGGGGTTCATTCTTTTAAAAATCCTCTATTATAGCTAATCGAATTGTATTTGTTCTGGTTATATGCTTCCATACTTTCCCAGAGTACTAAGATTTAAAATATCAAATGTATTAAAAGCATGCAATAAAAAGTAAGTACATTACTCAAAATATCAATCTTAAAGAGAGACAACCTCAAAAATAGTAAAACACACCTTTGTTTTGGTTCCTGTATGATCGATTTCCTCTTCTGGGGTGTGTTCAGCATGACATTTTTGATGCCCTCCTTCTTCTTGGTCAACTTGCATTTTATCCTGGATAGAAAATATATAATTGGTAACATGAGTGTCTTCCTTATTCTATTTTTTTAATAAACAGCATATTAGTGTTCAAAACTGCTTTGTAATATGTGAACATTGTAAAGTAGAAGGTTGTTTTTCAAATGAGAGTAACTACAAATAGATAGATTAATATGTAAAAGAAAAAGCTCTATTTGATGCTAAAGTGAATAAACGGTTTCATTCCGCTGTGGTCAAATAACTGCAAAAGAAATAGAAAACTGTTCTCAAGTTAAATTCACGAATTAAAATCCACGAACATAAGCTTACAAAAAAGAGAACATTAAACTTGACTTGAAAAATGTTTATAAAGAACTTAATGTGGGAAAATGAGAAAGATACAAAATATGTGTATTACGTATGTTCATTATATTTTTTAAATGTAGTAAAATACTCAATACATCAAAACTGTCAAAGTAGATGTCTCCAAATTATTACAATGTAAACTTCAAAGATTTTTTAATGTCTAAAGGACAAACTTTTAACCAATAAGACTGTAAAAATAGACTCTACTTGGTAAACAGTCACAAGTAATAGATTTTTGTGGTCTTAACCTTATTTATGACCATCCTCCTAAAAAGAAAGTTTGGAATTCAGGAATCAGTATAATTTAAGTCTTCTTATACATTTGGAGTTAAGCAAATGTAAAATACCCAGAAGGCTATCATGAATAAATGCTTATCTGTGCCAAAGAGAAAAATAAGATCATTTACACCAGTGTTCTTTGTAGTTAAAAGGTCAATTATCTCTGGGGCGCCTGGGTGGTACAGTGGAGTAAGCGGCTGACTCTTGCTTTTGGCTCAGGTCATGATCTCAGGGTCCTGGTGATCAAGTCCCATTTGGGAAGTCTGCTTGCGGATTCTGGCTGTCTCTCTCCCTCTGCCCCTCCCCCTGTGCTCTAATAAATAAATAAATCTTTAAAAATTTTTTTTTAAAAAGCCAATTATTTCTGATATTTCCATCCCGCACCCCCCTAGCCAACTTCCAACTGTACAATTTCCCCCACCAACTGAAAAAAGGTGAAAAAAGTGATATAGTGGTGAGTTGGTGTAATGTAGGAAGACACAAATACACGTAACTATTTCATATAAAACTAAGAAAAAAATCTTGCCAATTAAGTGGCCAAATGCTTTATCAGTTAGCATTTTTACTTGATACTTACTGAAAGAGCTCTTCTAACATGTATAATATTTATATTTCTAAAAGATAAATCATACAAAGTGGTTAAGGTAGTTCTAAAACTTCACATTCAGAATCCAACTCTTCTGAATTAGTTAATTCAGCTAAGTGGTTTTCTACACAATATTGTCCTCTGTGCCATCTAAAGCATCAGTAACCCAGCATGTTTAAAAATTGTTCCAGTATATAGGTCTCAATATTTTCTTATAAGCCACTGATAAAGTTATGATGGTGTTTTCTTTATCATACCAAAAGGAGTCAGTAGATTGTTTTCAGACAACCAGGACTTGAATTCCTTCCATGAATAGTCTTTAAAATAATTTGTTGATGGAAATGTCAAGGGGATGCAATTGCCTAGTCATGCCACCGGGAATAGCAACCAAATTCACACATGTACAGATGATGAGAACGGTATCAGGATTATTGCCATTGGCAACAATAAGTATGATCATTTGCAAGACCTACCCCAATTTCAGATATATTAAAAAAGTGGAAAATTGTATAGCTTACAATTGATTTGAGAGTAATATGTTAACCTTTTGAAATGATTTGAGAAAGTTCATACAAATATTATCCATAGTGGGGAAATTAAAAGAAGTGCTTCTAGACTCTGGCTTCTCTAATAGATTTTATTTGACAGAGACACAGCAAGAGAGGGAACACAAGCAGGGGGAGAGGAAGAAGGAGAAGCAGGTTTCTCGCTGAGCAGGGAGCCTGATGTGGGACTCGATCCCAGGACCCTGGGACCATGACCTGAGCCGAAGGCAGACGCTTAATGACTGAGCCACGCAGGCGCCGTCTAATAGATTTTAAATTGCATGAGGGTTGAGATCATTTTTCTGTTCCCTGCTATATCCAAACACACATTCTAGTGCTTCTAGTTATTTGCTGAATAAAAAGCACTTAGGAATAAAATCCTGGGGCGCCTGGGTGGTGCAGCTGGGTAAGCATCCAACTCTTGGTTTTCAGCTCAGGTCATGATCTCAGGGTCATGAGATCGAACCCCGCGTCAGGCTCCATGCTCAGTGCAGAGTCTGCTTGAGATTCTCTCCCTCTGCCCCTCTAGCCTGTGCTCTCTAAAATAAATAAATCTTAAAAAAAAAAGAAAAAAAATCTAGAATCATTATCATGAACTATATAAAGGCTTTACCAGATTTGTCCCTTGATCTACCTTAATTTTTTTTCTTGCCACTCTCCGCACCTTCTCCACTCCTATATCTCATATATTAGCTACCCTTGCATTTGTTACAACAAAAAGAGCTTTCTGCCTCAGTGGCTCTATACTTGTTACTCACTCTGCCCAGACACCTACCCATACCTTACCTTCAAACTGCTTGTTCATCTTTCAGGCTGGCTTACCTATTCCTTCCTCACAGGTGGCTTTCCTCATCACTATCACATAGTTAATTTCCACTACACATCTCCCTCCCCCATTAATTTCCTTTATATTTATATGGTATCTTGTTGCTTTCAGCTTGTCCTTTCCCATTAGAATGTAAGTTACAGATAGATGGGGACCTTTTCTTCCTTGCTTACCACTGTTTCCTCAGTGCCTAAAACAGTGCCTGGTACATACAGGAAATCAGATATTTTGGTTTTTTTTTTTAAAGATTTTATTCATTTGAGAGAGACAGAGAGAGAGCACAAGCAGGGGGAGAGGCAGAGGCAGAGGGAGAAGCAGGCTCCCCGCTGAGCCAGCTGGGAGCCTGATGTGGGGCTCGATCCCAGGACCTTCAGATCATGACCTGAGCTGAAGGCAGACGCCTAACCATCTGAACCACCCAGGTACCCTGGAAATCAGATATTTTGAAAAAAATGGCCAAAAATTGGGAAACAGTAAAATCAAAGTATATTAGTACAATAAATAGCATATAGTCTTTCTGACCTCTGGTTTTGTGATAAAGCCTAAGCTGTAATAACTTCTTAGTATCACCATATATTAATATATACCTAGAAATATTCAACTTAATTTTGAGACATCTTTATATTGAAGAAAAGTCAGCAATCTGTTATGATTTTCTCAGGAAAATCAAAGCTATCTTAATTTTTACTGGAAAAAAAAAAAAGAGGCCCATAATAAAATAATCTTTCATAAATTGACTCACACAAAAGCCAAAAAAAAAGACTCCTGCTACTTACTGGGTTTATGTCAGAGGCAACAGTGTCAGCAGGCAGGGAAGAGTAAAATGAACTTATTACCATCTTATTTTCTCCTCTAAAATTGAAACAATTATTCCAAAGTCTACTCTGATTTGGTTCACATTTTTTGGGAGGAAGGGAGAAACGACTTTATAATGGTACGTAGCCTTAACTTTTAAACTTCTGGATAGAGAATTAAAGAAAAAAATTCTAGAGAAAACCATTAAGAAATACAGCATACAGGATATTTTCTACACAGGATACTTAACCATCATCCCTTGTTAGCAATGATTTGGAAATAAACTACAATTTATTCAACACCTATTATATCCAGCTATGGTAGGGATTTAAAAGGAGATAATGTATGTGGAATGTGCTTGCCAAAAATGCCAAGGATATGATCCATAATTTTAAACTTTCTTTTTCTCTTGATTATATACGTTGTAGAAAGAGTATTTAGGAACATCTTACTTATCTAGAAGAAATCCCTCATATGGGAACATCAACTACTTGGAAATGTTCCTGTAAGCCAAAACACTCTTAGTAGGCAAGTAAGTCTCTGGAATAGCCAAAGCAGATGTCATAACTTTTATTTGTCATACTCTTTATTCACAGGTGAATCCTTTAAGTCCACATCCCGATCATTCTTTCAAGCCCACACACAAAATAAAAGCAGCAAATAAGAAATGCTAGAGGTGGGAGAAAAATGGGTGCCATATTATTGTTTTTAGTGCCTAGGATTCGCTATACAGAGAAAACTAAAGGTCTCAGCAGAGACTTTTAAGAAAAAGAGGTGAAGAAAACTGAAATGGTTATGAAAAATTCATCCTAAAGGCATACAGAGTGCTCTCAATTTTAGTAAAAATAAATCTTAATGGATTAAATTTACATGTCTGACTTAAATTATTGTGAACTCCAACTAAGAAAACTAACTTTTCAAAAAAAAAAAAAAAAAAGGAAAACTTTTCACCTATTATTCTTACTCTTTACTAACAGATTAGGACATTTCTTTTCTCAATTCAAGGAAGGATGTAATAGCAAAATAATACACGGGAAAAAGAATGAAAGAAAATGCCATGATCATTAAATGGGTACTTTAAAAAGTAGTAGAAGTCTGATCAATGTGGAAGATTTTAGAGTAATTATTAATAAAAACAGACAAAAAGATAAACTTCACAAAAGGGAGAAACAGTCTTGAACTTTAACAAAACAAAATCCATTTTGTTTTTAAAGCTTTATTCTTCTATTTGAGAGAGAGAGAGAGCACATGAGCAGGAGGGGCAGAGAGAGAGAGAATCTCAAGCATACTCCCCGACACAGGGCTTGATCTCACAACCCTGAGATCACAACCTGAGCTGAAATCAAGAGTTGGATGCCCAACAAACCATGTCACCCAGACACCCCCAAAATCCATTCTTGATATACACAAATACACAAAAAATCTAGGCCAGATCTCCAATTATGATTGGAACAAAAAAAATCTAATATGCCATTAAAAATAACTTATAAAAGGTATACATATAAAAAGATGAAACCTCTGTGGAATGGAATATATCATGTTCTCCTGTGATTCCTGCATCTATAATATACCAAGAGTAAACATAGTGTTAGAGTCATGTAACTCTTTCCTAAGGAAATAAACCGTCTAAAATCTGTATTAACGTTACTGAATGTACAGCACACACTTTTTAATTTTTTTTTTTAAAGATTTTATTTATTTATTTGAGAGAGAGAGAATGAGATAGAGAGAGAGCATGAGGGGGGGAGGGTCAGAGGGAGAAGCAGACTCCCTGCCGAGCAGGGAGCCCGATGCGGGACTCGATCCCGGGACTCCAGGATCATGACCTGAGCCAAAGGCAGTCGCTTAACCAACTGAGCCACCCAGGCGCCCTGTACAGCACACTCTTATGTTCAAATGCCACAGATATCCCCTAAGCCCAGAAAAATTCTTTATTAAGCACGTACTTTATCTAAAAAAAGGGTACATGTATAGTTCAAAATGTATCAATCTGAATGGTTTTTATCTGTAAGCTAAAAAGCTAGCCATAATACATGTTTTTAATGGAAATAAAGAAGAATTTAGGAAAGATGACTCCAAACACACACGAGTTTCATATAAGGCTATTAAAGATGCAAAACCTCTGAAGAGTTTAAAATGTGAAAGATGTACAGCATTTAAAATTATCCTTAAAAAAAATCATTCTTTGCTTTCATAAAAAAAGTTTATATTGATTCCTACAATAAAATCTCAGAGATTAATATTTTCAACTATTAAGGTATCAGTTATGATTAAGAAATTAAATATTTATTAAAGGAATCTTGCAATAGGTTTTCTACATACCACATCATCTTTGCTTTCATTCTTGAATGAAGTTTCTGTCTCCATAGGAGCATCACTGTGATCCCCTTCCACATTTTGCTTCTCAATTACCGATGCACTGGCCACACTGAAGATTCCATGGATGTTAACACGAACTTTAACCTTCACTTTGGAACTATCACCATCAGACTGAGGAAAAACATTCTGAATAGTGAAGCTCCCTTAAGGAAAAAAGAGCTTCCATCAGTACATGGGCCTCCAATTAACCTATTCATTCAATAATTTTGACTGTTATCTTTCAGATGATGGCAAATAATCATAAATTATATCCAGAATAATTACTGTGGAAAATGCACTAACCCTAGATCACTTTTTTTTAATATCTTAATAAACCTAATATTAAGATTTAGAAGGGTTAAGCAGCCTGCCCAAAATCATCAATACTAGGACAAAGGTAAATTGGAATTTCAACAAAGGACAATTTGACCCAAGGCAATATAGCTTTTAAGTATTTTATAATACTGCTATCCTAAAACCAAAATAACAAAATCCAATTTCTGGGTTTGGAAACAAAATGGACATTATCCTTTTGCTGTAAGTCTTGCAAACCATAACCATTTTGGTAATTCATGAATAAAGCAATTTTTAAAAAATTTCACCCTATAACAAAATTGCTAAGTTATTCAGTTACTAATACCTACAGAGATATTAACTTCTCACTTTAAGAAACTATTTTATTTTTATTATTTTTTTTAAAGATCTTATTTTTAGGTAATCTCTACACCTAACGTGGGGTTTGAACTCAACCCCTAGATTAAGATTCACACACTCTTCCAACTGAGCCAGCCAGGTGCCCCTCTGCTGTTTTATTTTTAAAAACCCATAATATATAATGATATCCATAGTAGAGAGAGGATACTAGGCAGAAAAACTGGTAAGTAAAAAATTTGGTTGACCTTTGTTATAGGTTGAATTGAGACCTCACCCTCAAATTAATATGAAGTCTTACTCTCAAGTACCTCAGAAGGTGACCTTATTTGAAGAGTCTTAGCAGAGGTAATCAGGTTAAGATGAGGTTATCAGGGTGGGCTCTAATCCAATGACTGGTGTCCTTATTTGGAGACAGATACACATACAGGGAGAATGTCATGTGAACATGAAGATGGCCATCTACCAACCAAGGACAGAAGCGTGGAAGAGATCCTTTCCTCAAAGCCCTCAGAAGGAATCCTGTCAACACTTTGATTTCGTACTTTTAGCTTCTAGAACTGGAGACAACAAATTCTCTTTAAGCCACTCAGTTGGTGGTACTTTGTTACAGAAGCCCTGGCAAACTAATTCCACCTTCCTTAACTTATTTCTACTGCTTTATTTATTTGTCAGAGAGAAAGAGACAGAGAGCACAAGCAGGGAGAACGACAGAGGCAGAGGGAGAAGCAGGCTTCCTGCCGAGCGGGGACCCCATTATTTCTACTGCTTTAAATAACGTATTTGAGATATTCATATTGTTCCCTTTTTAGTCTATCAATAAAAGCAATACAAATAGAAATTTAAAGAATTATAAATTATTCTTTCTCTTAAATGTTATAAAAATCGTACTTTGTTTTATATCTCTAAAAAAGATTACTCAGCTAAAACAGTTATTACAGTCCCCAATTCTCACTTTTGTATTAATCCAATGATATGAATTCTAGCTGTTGCCAGGGAACCTAAGTTTCAAGTCAGGATATACGGTCAGTCTGGCAGCACAATTTCAACTTACTGATTAAGGAGTTTTTCCATAAAAAATGACCCTCACCCAAACCTTTCAGGCAAATTACAGAGCATTTTAAATAGAGAAGTCAGAATGAATTAAAAATACTCAAACCTGTTACTCCAGGATAAACTGTGAGCACTAAAAGTGCATGTTTAGAAAAAAATATATTGCTTTGAGTGCTAGCTTAGCTCGAATATCAATTTATTTCCTTGATTCAAATATTAATAATTTACAAAAGGCAAAAGTTTGTGAAATTTTTTTCTTGAGTTCTCTTACCAATTCTTGGATCAGGATAAGGCACTTCATGTAAATTAGTATAAAATGCTTCTAGTTCAAATGGTTCCTTCTTGTGGAAAGTAATGACTTTTGAAAATGGGGCAGGATGGTTCTTACAGAATACTTCACATTCCCTAAAATGGAGTGGGAAAACAGTTCAAAACAAATAGAAAGTTTTCTATGAATCTAATTACAGAATCCATGTCATTCCTAATTCAAAAGCAGCAACTGTAAAGACCTCTACCCACAAATGTAAAGAAAAAGAATTACTGGTTTTGCTATGAACATGTAATTTGATAGGTTTATGGCTCAAAGTCTTTAGAAAGTCTGTCATAGTAACAGACAATTCTATCTTAAAAAAGAAAGAAAGAAAAATTAACTGCAATTAGGTATATTTTGAGGCTAATATACAGGAATTAGTTTT
This sequence comes from Neomonachus schauinslandi, assembly GCF_002201575.2. NCBI lineage: Eukaryota > Metazoa > Chordata > Mammalia > Carnivora > Phocidae > Neomonachus > Neomonachus schauinslandi. Next base: position 96,228,753 of record NC_058404.1, read on the forward strand.
TTGTTCACATATGTGGACCAAATCCTACCCCTTAGTTTCCAAAATAAATACCTGTCATATGTAACCCTTTTTATTCTAGCTCCCTTAAAAAAAACTTTTATTTGAAACTAATTTCAAACTTAAAGAAGCAAAAATAAAAACAGCACAAGGAAGGAACACCTGTATATCTTTTACCTAGATTTACTACTGTCAGCATTTTATTCTATTTGTTTCATCACTTAAGTGCATACTCCGTGTACATGTGTATTTTTTTCCGAACCAGTGGAGGTGGTTACATACATTATAGCTCTTTACCCCTAAGTACTTCAATGTGTATTTCCTAACAGCGATATTCTCTACTATAACCACAGTACAGCTGTCAACTATAAATTTACACTGATACTTTAACATGTAATCCATATTCCAATTTTTTCAACTGATGTAATAATGTCCTAGTATTTCCTCCTCTCCAGTACAGGAAGTTTTAAAACCTACATAACAATTCCCACTCTTAAATAGTTTAACAGAAATGGCTTATAACTATTGTTTATAGTGGCCCAGAAACTCACTCTATAATACTATACCATCACCCTATTCATTATGCAAGGTTTGCAAATCTCATATCCATGGATCTTTCCCTCTATCCTAGTTTTCAAGAACCTACATTATCTTTTACTTTCTTATTGTAATCACTAGGATAGGTTTACTTTTCAATGTAACTCCCCATATGCTTCTTATAATTTTTTTCTGCATCACTGTATCTTTAACTGAAATTAACTTTAATTATCTTTTTAAATTTATTTAGGGCCACCTGGGTGGCTCAGTCGGTTAAGTGTCTGTCTTCAGCTCAGGTCATGATCCCAGGGTCCTGGGATCAAGTCCTGTGTTGGGCTCTTTGCTCAGTGGGGAGTCTGCTTCTCCCTCTGCCCCTCACCCTGCTCATGCTTGCTCTCATTCTCTCTCTAATAAATAAAATCTTTTAAAAAAAATAAAGTTTAAATTAATCTCTTATGCCCAACATGGGGCTCAAGCTCACAACCCCAAGATCAAGAGTTGCATGCTCTTCCAACTGAGCCAGCCAGTTAACCCCTGAAGTTAATTCTTTTAAAGAACACCATTTCTTGCCTCAAAATTGACATTAGGACATGCCATTTAAATGCTCTGCAAAACATTCAGATCAGACTGATAATCCATATTTTCAGAATTCGTGCAAAAATTTTAGTTTCTTGGGGGTGTAGATGTATAGAGCACAGAACAAAATATTAAAAGCAACGTCAAAACCTAAATACAGGTTTACCTTATTGTACAAATTATAAGTTCTGAAAAGTAGTCAAATACATTATTTGAAACACAAGTTTTTATTTTGGTAGGGAAGCGAAGCTATTTAAATCTTAAGTAGTTCATGGAAAAGGAAATGTAAATGTCAATAAAAGCATGAAAAGACTGTGGCTCATAATAGTCAGAAATGCAAATCTAATAACAAAGTACGTATTTGCACTTTCAGAATGTTATCTTTAAAAGCATAGAAGAAAATGAGCTACAACAGATAATTCAGCAATGTTAAAAGGAATATAAATTAGTATAATCCTTTTGGTGAATAATGTGGCAATACTGATTATAATAATGCTCATATCCTTTGGGTCAATTTCAGTCCTATATAGTTATCTTACAGATATACTAAACACAACTAAGGAGATGTGTACAAGGATGTTCCTAATAGCACTGCCTGAATCAGAAAAAAATAGGATTTTAGGGTGTACTGGTTAAATTAATTATGGTACACACAATTGCTGAGAAAATAGTCACTGTCTGTGACATATTTAAAATGACAGACATTTTAAAAAGCAAGTTGCACTGGAGACACTCAGGTAATTTAAAAAGAACGGCTTTTATTTTTGGATATTCAAAAAAATGGATAGATATAAGCATACCTGTTAACAATGGTTAACTTTGTAAAATGGGCTAAGTAGGAGTTGGGGTATGGCAGATGCAGGTTTTCTAAGTTTTTATATTGCCATATTGTGATTTTATTTGAAAATATGATTTTATAAAATACTAATTAAAAATATGCCATCATGATTTACAGATTATATAATATAGTTCATTTTCTCTAACATCTTATTTAAAAGTATTTGAGAGTTTTAGAAGCGTAAATTCCTCTAGTTCAGAAAGTAGGTTCAATTGGTTATTTACAACAAGCTCTCTAACCAAGGCTTTAAAAGTAACTTACCCAGTTCCATCTTCAAAAGAGGTCTTCCATCTTAATGTGATTGAATAGGGAACAAGGTCTGTTATAGAAAATTCACGCACTTTAAATGCTGGTGAGAGAATCGCACACTGAAAATAAGATGTATACCATATTTAAATCAACAAACACAAAACATACTATAGGTTACCCTGATTGAACTGCTTAATAAAGCCCTTGCAATAAAATTGTTACATCCTAAAAATTACTGTTTTTGGTAACAGCTAAAGTGTCAAGAGTATTTTTATGACCTTACAAAAATATATTTTTAAATCTGAAAAAAGAATTTTAAATGGGAATAATTACAAGAATTCATAAAAGTAAATGTTCTTTCACTACAGTACACACATATTGTCCCATGACAGTTTAAAAACAAATTGGAAAGACACAAGACTTATCTTTCAGGAATAATTTTAATTTATTTTAGCCTATTGACAAGTGGTTTGAACAGATAATATTAAAAGGTCCCTTTAGGCCTATCACCATTTTTCTGGCAAAATATACTCTGTAAAAAAAAAAAAAGGAAAAATAATCATACCTGTAATGCACATCCTCTTGCAACAGCTTCATCAGCATTTAATGTGGTACTTATGTCTTTAAGAAAAAATTTAGTGATTTGTTCTTTCACTGCAGGAATTCGAGTTGCTCCCCCTACAATTTCTATACTACTTATGTCTTCACGTTGCAAGTCTGTAAAACAAAATATTTTTTTTTTTTAAGATTTTATTTATTTGCGAGAGAGAGAATGAGAGACAGAGAACATGAGAGGGAGGAGGGTCAGAGGGAGAAGCAGACTCCCCGCTGAGCAGGGAGCCCGATGTGGGACTCGATCCCGGGACTCCAGGATCATGACCTGAGCCAAAGGCAGTCACTTAACCAACTGAGCCACCCAGGCGCTCCCAAAATATTTTTAATTGAGAAAAATAAGATAGTCTTTATAAAAATGTGAACAAAAGACCTTGGAAAGCACTTTTTTAAAAAAATGGATTTTGTTTTTGGTCAAAACAAGACTAAATAGAAAGAAGATAAAAACAAATTTTGGAGAAATGCAAAACTTAATAAATATTAACTATCTATGTGTCAGGCACTGCACTTGGACCAGATGACAGAGTGACAATAAGAACAGACAAGTACCTCATGGGCTCTTCAGAGTCCTTCAATTTTCTAACTTTCACCTCACAAATATCCATAGAAAGTACTGATCACCAAAAATCTTAACAAAAAGCAATCATGTCCCATTTCTACTTTATTTTCATCTTAGACTTTACAGTATACTTACATATAAACACCTCCAAATATAACTAGTGTTAGTTTTACGATGTAAACAATAACACGAGCCAGGAGTTGTTCTCATAAACCCAGATTCATAGTGCCCTTACTCTTATGAATGAAATTATAATCTCCCTCTCTAAAATGAGAAATACAAATCTTCAAAAAACAAATAGAAGTTTTTATTGCTTTTACCATTTCCTACCCCATTCAAGTGAGTTAACGCCATGATACAATTTTGATGGTTAGTCTAGTAATTTACACTTACTAGCTTGTTCCATTACTGCTTTTAATGGTGGCTCAACCCTGGTGAAGAGGGAAGCACATAACTGTTCAAACTGGGCCCTGTGGGAAAATGAAATAAAATTCATCATTTTGGGATATAAAACTCAAGTATATCTTCTAAACAGAATGAAAAAAATCAGACATGATCTAAACATAAAATAAGCCAACACTACTTTTTTTTTTTTTTTTTAAAGATTTTATTTATTTATTTGAGAGAGAGAGAATGAGAGACAGAGAGCATGAGAGGAGGAGGGTCAGAGGGAGAAGCAGACTCCCCGCCGAGCAGGGAGCCCGATGCGGGACTCGATCCAGGGACTCCAGGATCATGACCTGAGCTGAAGGCAGCCGCTTAACCAACTGAGCCACCCAGGCGCCCCTAAGCCAACACTTCTTAAACTGAAAACATACACCGTACCTGTTCATTTTACTAGAAACATCAAGGTCATTCATGAAACACTCAATGTTCAGTGGAAGATCTGATGCATTTGCACTCATTAGCTTCTTCAGTTTTTCACATTCCTGATATAAACGCAACAAGGCCCGAGAATTTTCTTTCACATTTATCTTGTATTTGGTCTTGAACTCCTCACAGAAGTAGTCTACTAAAGCCTCATCAAAGTTCCTGCCACCCAAATATGGATCAAAGGTGGTAGCCAAGACCTGTTTAACCAAAAAACCAGAACTGAATTTTCAGAAATATAAATGCTTTCAAAAAGACAAAAACCAAAAAAAAAAAAAACCTTTTAAAATTAAAGTCAAAGCCAAAGAACTTGTGAAAAATCACAGGGGTGTCAAAGCTTGCTATTGCTGATATCAATTATCACTTATATTTAGCCAACATACTTACCCATTCTGAATTATCTGTTTTGGGATGCAGATCCATATATAATTAAAATTAATTCTATTTCTGAAATAACTGAGTTACAACAATTAAAACTTCACTATCTCATATCCATTGGTTCTACAATAGCACCGAAGAGGTAGGCCAAAAACCAAGTTCAGGGAGTAAGTCCTAAGTATGTAAACAAAACAAAACAACCAAGAAAAGCCAATTCGAAGATTAAATTTAAAATACTGCAATTGGTCAATTTACAGGTCCGAAATTAGGCCTTCTGACTACTATTAAAAAAAAAAAAAAGTGAAGAGGAGAGACAAGAATATAATAAACTTGTTGAGCAATGAGCCCCAGCCAGTGGATGGACGGAAGAGGAGTAGACAAGTCATAGAACTTCAACACTAAACCTCTTGAAAATGCAGGAGCAAGATATCTAGTCTCTCTCCAAGGAGAGCACAAATTACTACTTACACTAGTCACTTAAAAAATAGAACCCCACCGTTGGTGTGGCTCATCAGGTTTTTTTCACAAGGATATGTGATGGAACAATAGTAAGCCCTATAGAAAGCTGTAAACTAATGTGATGGGATGTCATCCCAAGACTCGCATGGAGAATTCATGGATTGACTTCTTGCTAGGACCAGTACTACCCAAAATTAAATGCAAAATTGTGTTGGTATGTGACTAGTGCAAACATGCATCCTTCTGGACAGAAGGGACATAGATATGGTTACTCTAAGGTATCTACTAAAAAGGAAGGAAGGAAAATGTTCTTAAGTTAAAATTCAAGACTAAATAGCAAAGATTAAAACAATTTACAAAAAACTACCCTATATTTACTATGAGTCATTTCCTTTGAGTTTTCTGATTACAAGGATGTTACTATAAACTGTGAGACAAAAGGCTCTAAAAGGTCCATTGGATAACCGAAAGTATTTCATCTTCTAAGTAACTTCTACACATGTGACTAATGGAGAGAGAGAGAGAGAGAGAGAGAACGTAAGTATGGATAAGATGATCAATATAAAAATGAATATAAAATCCAATACAAACTATAAGATGAGCACACAGAACTAAATGATGCCACATTATAGAAAATTCTGATTAGAACTTCTGGATAAGGAAAGTTTATAAAACAAAGGGAATCATTTTACAAAATGTTTCCTAAGTATATTTATGGATAGTAATGTACTTAATGTTCCCTGATAGGTGACTTAACATCTTGACAATAATAAAAATAGCTAATATATATTACAGTATAAGGCATTCCAAGCATTTTATATACATTAACTCATTTGTCCTCAAAAATTCTGAGGTAATTACTGATATTATCTTCAAGTGGGGAGCCTGAAATTTAAGGTTATGTAACTTGCTCAAGGTCATAGTTTTTAAGTGGCAGAGCACTTAGGTTCTCTATATTTTCTTACATGCTCTTAACCATTAAACTTATATATAGCAAATCATTTATTTACTTACTTTAAGTTTTCCTTTGTTAAAAGCACAAACTGAGACCTGGTAAGCAGAATGTCCCATATCAATAAATATTACATTTCTTGGTTTCTCATCTAATGGGGGAAGATCCTGTTTATAAATTCCATATGCTAGCGCGACTGTGTAAGAACAAAGAAATCACGTTACTATCAGGATAGCAATCACGTGGAAAACAAAAGATAAGTCATTTTGATACTGCACTTTAATAGAGAGTAATATAAATTATTAGTTTCAAAGTAAATAACTTTTTATAATTTGGTTGTTTTTAATTTTTTCTCTATCCATCTATAACATAAATGATTCTTACAGCAAATGTAAGACATGTTTAACTTCTAGCAAAATATTGTACTACAAAAACCAAAGGTTACAAGAGCCAGTATATAATGAGTTTAAAAAAAGATAAATGCTTTATATTAATTGGGAAAAAAACCCCCAAAAACTAGAACAGTATTTTTCTGACAGTGATTTTCAAATTGCAAAGTGCTCACCTGCAGTAGTTTCATTCATCAACCTCAAACAATTTAAACCTGCAACCTGGGCTGCAGCCATCACAGATCTTCTCTCAGCATCAGTGAAAAAGCTAGGAATCTGGTATTTTAAAACAGTAATATATTGGTTTGATGTACTATATTTTAAACATTTCATCAATTAAAAATGTAAAATAACTGCTCTAAAACTTACGTAGGGCTTGAGGCAAAGAATGGTGTTCTAATAAAATAAACAAGAAAAAAAATACTAGTTTTTTACTTTTTGGCAATTTCTATACCATAAAGTGTTGACCTAAGTATGAACACAAATTTAAAGCAATTAATAAGATGGAATAATATTTCAGGATTTCCAAAATATGTTCATCTAAATCCTTCTTGTGTTGGGTCTGCTCTATGGAAAAAAAATGTTTGTTCATCTTTAATAATGAAAAATTGAAAGCCCAAGACTGTTAAAATGAGATTAAATATATCTTGGTATATCTGAATAATGGAATCTTATGTAGCTGTTAGAATCAGGCAGATCTGAATGGTCATGGAACAGTATCTATATTGCATCAGAAAAAAGGACATGTGTAGCATGATTTTTGTGTAGGTATATGTTACCCAGGAGAATATAGTACCCAAAGGTTTACAGTGGCTATTATCTCAAAGCGAGGCAGGAACTATATTGCAGAGGACTTAGGAGCATGTGCTTCTTTTAAAATCACCAAAAAAACATTAAATGTTTAATTAATGTTAATTAAAGACTTTTTCAAGTGGCAGTACAGTATCAAAAAATAAATTGAGACTTAAACTTATAGTTAAGATTCACATACACTTCATTCTGTCAAACTAAGAAGCACTTTGATTTGTGTCTACAGACAGATTTCTGAGAAGAGAATTAAGTAGGAGCGCCTGGGTGGCTCAGTCAGTTAAGCATCTGACTTAGGCTCAGGTCATGATCTCAGGGTCCTGGGATAGAGCCCTGCTGCGGGCTCTCTGCTCAGCAGGGAGTCAGCTTCTTCCCCTGTCTCTCACCCTACTCGTGCCCCTCCCCCTGCATGTGAGCCTTGTGTGCTGCGTACGTGTGTGCTCTCTCTCTCAATAAATAAAATCTTAAAAAAAAAAAGCTAATTAAGTATATTCATGTACAAAATGACTTGGGGCTCTTCCAATTTAAGTAAGTTGTCTCCAATTTTATTGCTTTTTGAAGCTAGAATTTTTTTTTTTTTTTTAAAGATTTTATTTATTTGAGAGAGAGAGAGCGAGCATGAGAGGGGGGAGGGTCAGAGGGAGAAGCAGACTCCCTGCTGAGCAGGGAGCCTGATGCGGGGCTCGATCCCGGAACTCCAGGATCATGACCTAGCCGAAGGCAGTCGCTCAACCAACTGAGCCACCCAGGTGCCCTGAAGCTAGAAATTTCATTTAACAGATTTTTTTTTTTTTTTTTTTTTAAGATTTTATCCATTTGACAGAGAGAGACACAGCGAGAGAGGGAACACAAGTAGTGGGAGTAGGAGAGGGAGAAGCAGGCTTCCCGCGGAGCAGGGAGCCCGATGCGGGGCTCGATCCCAGGACCGAGACCATGACCCGAGCCGAAAGCAGATGCCTAACGACCGACCCACTCAGGCGCCCCATCATTTAACAGATATTAACAACAGGAAAAGAACTTGAATTTTGATAAACCTGTTTATCCTGATTTTGGTATTATCCTTCTGACAAAAATCTAAATTATAATATAGACTTTATTTAGTACTCACTGAGCACTTATGTACCAGGTACTTTTCTAACCACTTAGGGATATAATAGTGCATAAAACAGAGAGAGGCGCCTGGGTGGCTCAGACGGTTAAGCGTCTGCCTTCGGCTCAGGTCATGATCTCAGCATTCTGTGATCGAGCCCTGTATCGGGCTCCCTGCTCCAGCAGGGAGTCTGCTTCTCCCTCTCTCTCTGCTGTTCCCCCTGCTTGTGCTGTCAAAAATAAATAAAATCTTTAAAAAAAATAAAAATAAAAAATAAAACAGAGAAAATACTTCCCCTATATAGCTCACAATGGGTCTATCACACTAACTACACAAAGTAAATAATGGCCAAGAAGTTCATAATGTTCTCTTCTGACAATTTCTGATGTGAAATTACTATCAAGTATGGTTAATAGGGATGGATTTGAATTTAAGATGGATTTTAAAACCAAACCCACTTTGATGTATACTTTCAAGTGGCAGTACAATGGAAGAGTTATAAGCAGAGGCTTGAGAATGAACTACAGGGTGTGATTTCTGGCTTACAACTTATTAGCTCTATTGATTTTGGGCAAATTATTTAACTTCTGTGTGTCTGTTTTTTAATCTATAAAACTGGAGTTAAAAATATCCTACCTTCATAGGGTGGTTCTGAGGATTAAATGAGTTAGTACATATCAAATGCCCATAACAGTGCCCGGTCAAAGGTAAACTCTATTATTTGCTTTTTTTTTTTTTTAAAGATTTTATTTATTTGACAGAGAGAGACACAGCGAGAGAGGGAACACAAGCAGAGGGAGAGGGAAAAGCAGGCTTCCCGCTGAGCAGGGAGCCCCATACAGGGCTCAGTCCCAGGACCCTGGGATCATGACCTGAGCCGAAGGCAGATGCTTAACGACTGAGCCACCCAGGGGCCCCTATTATTTGCTTTTATTAAATGGTCAGAATATAAAATATTAAAGCTCTATTACTTTTCTCTCATTAAAAAATTCTAAATACCTATAAAAATCTAATTACTAAATTCCACTGGAGTTCATAATCTGATTCTATTTTTCTGAGGACATGAGACTCTCGAACTTAGGTAGGGAAGTTTAATAGTATTAGAAATATACTCACATTTAAGTGGACAACATGTAACTTCAAAAAGTTATCAGTATATAATGGGATCTCAAGAGATAGAGGAAATGATGGAATGTTCTAAGAATCCTTAAAGACAGACTTTTTCTTTCTGAAAAATACTGCATGATCTCACTTATATGTGGAATCTACAAAAGTTGAATTCATAGAAGCAGAGAGTAGAGTAGGGGTTACCAGGGGCAAGGAGGTGGGGGAAATGGGGAGATACTGGCCAAAGATTACAAAGTTTCAGTTATGTAAGATGAATAAATTCTAGAAATCTAATGTATAGCATATGGTATCTGAAGTTAGTAATACTGTATTGGATACTGGAAATTTGCTAAGAAAGTAGATCTCAGGTGTTCTTGCCACCAAAAAAAAAAAGTACACGAGGAGATGCATATGTTAGTTAGCTCAACTGCAGTAATCATTATCATTTCACTATGTATATCAAAGTGTCATGATGCACACCTTATACGTAAACAATCTTTAGTTTGAAGGAGGCACTATGGGTGGGTGGTGCCTGGGTGGCTCAGTTGGTTAAGTGACTCCCTTGGGCTCAGGTCATGATCCTGGAGTCCTGGGATCGAGTCCCGCATCAGGCTCCCGGCTCAGCGGGGAGCCTGCTTCTCCCTTTGACCCTCTCCCCTATCATGCTGTTTCTTACTCTCTCTCTCAAATAAATAAAATCTTAAAAAAAAAAAAAATGGCACAATGGGATTCTGGGAGGGTGATAAATATGTAATATTGATAATGATTGATAGTTGTGTGTAAGCATGTCAAAATTTCTGAAAGTATAACATGTTAAATATATCCAATTTTTCATTTTAAAAAAGATTTTTTTCTGATACAGAATATATGAATATACATAATCTCAAATTCCCAAATGGGAATTTTCAACTTTGCCATAAAATGTTAAGGTCTCTATAAGTGGGAAGTTAAGGGCGACCAGGAAAGATTCTTAGGTAACTGGAACGTATAGCAGTCACTAATCATATACATTGGTTTTTTAAGATTCACGGATTATCACAACTGACTTTACGGGAAACTAACTTAATCCTAAACTTTACCAAATAAGGTGGGTTTTTTTTTAAAAAAAAAAAAACAAAAATAAAAATGGATTTAGATTATTTACTAAATTAGATTGGAAAGAATAAAGAGAAGAAAAATATTTCAATAGAATATTAATATACTGTAAGGTGTGATTTAAAAGTACTGAAGTAAAACTTACTGAAATCACACAGTCGGCCACTGGTTTCTTCAAAGCATTTTCTGAAGTCTCTTTAAGTTTAGCCAACAGCATTCCAGTTACTTGCTCAATTGCAAAAGGTCTCTCTTCTTCTAGGTACCGCACCTAAAACCAAAAGTTGAGATATTTATTAAGAGTCATTTATTCATCCAATATGTATTTTGTGAGGATCTACTCTATACATGATAGATAAGACAACAGTGAAAAAGACAAGTTTTTGCTCGAGAAGTTATATTCTTTTTTTTTTTTTTTTTTTAAAGATTTTATTTATTTATTTGACAGAGAGAGACACAGCGAGAGAGGGAACACAAGCAGGGGGAGTGGGAGAGAGAGAAGCAGGCTCCCCGCACCGCAGAGCAGGGAGCCTGATGCGGGACTCGATCCCAGGACCCTGGGATCATGACCTGAGCTGAAGGCAGTCGCTTAACCAACTGAGCCACCCAGGCGCCCTCGAGAAGTTATATTCTGAAAAGATTATTCTAGTATTATAACCTCTCATTTCTAAAGTTCAAGTGCCTTACACATAGTAATATAACCAAATTGTTCTCAAAAATGTCTTCCTGCATTAGCTCTCTGCCTTTCACAATAGTAATTTTTTTTTTTTTAAAGATTTTATTTATTTTTTGACAGAGAGAGACACAGTGAGAGAGGGAACACAAGCAAGGGGAGTGGGAGAGGGAGAAGCAGGCTTCCCGCGGAGCAAGGAGCCCGATGCGGGGCTCCATCCCAGGACCCTGGGATCACGACCTGAGCTGAAGGCAGACGCTTAACGACTGAGCCACCCAGGCACCCCCACAATAATTTTTTAAAAAGATTTTTATTTAAGAAAGAGAGAGAGTGCACGCGTGCACATGAACGGGGGGAAGAGGGGTGGAGAGGGGCAGAAGCAGGCTCCCCACTGAGCAGGAAGGCCGATGGGGGCTCGATCCGCTCGATCCTAGGACCCTGAGATCATGACCTGAGTTGAAGGCAGATGCTTAACTGACTGAGCCACCCAGGTGCCTCTCACAAAAGCAATTTTTATCATTCACTTTCCAGGCACATAATGAAGGAGAAAAAGATCAAATAATCTTTCTTTTGAAAGTTAGAACTCTTCTGGGTTTAAAATGAAAGCTTTAGTCATACAGTTCTAGGAAAAGGAAATGCGAACATCAGGAAAGAAAATTTCTTATTAAAAAAAAAAGAGGTATAGGGCGCCTGGGTGGCTCAGGTGTTAAGCGTCTGCCTTCGGCTCAGGTCATGATCCCAGGGACCTGGGATCGAGCCCCACGTCGGGCTCCCTGCTCAGTGGGAAGCCTGCTTCTCCCACTCCCACTCCCCCTGCTTGTGTTCCCTCTCTGGCTGTCTCTATCAAATAAATAAATAAATAAAATCTTTAAAAAAAAAAAAAAAGAGGTATAGTATGTATTATTCCAAGGTTTCTGGGAATAATCATAAATTAAATATTAGAGATGTATATATGAAATTTCAAAATTATGTTTTTTAGACCAAATAACCACCTCATCTTATACACAGGTTTAGGAGTAGGTTGCATTTAAGCACACAAAAGGAAACTTTACAATGCTTCTTGACAAAGGAATACTGGAAGATGTGTGCTTTAAGTAATCAAACCCTATTATAATAACCAATAAATTTACGAGCAATACAAAGTTACCTTGGAACCCATATAATTACATTTAATTTACTGAAGAAAAAGTTATGTCTTACTTCTGTGTCCTCAGTGAACATAATTTTGTTCTCTAACACTAAACTTTGGAAGAGCTTCTCTCAAGCAGCACAACATACGTGCATGTAAGTGTATATATGTATATTTATGTGGCCATGTTCATCCAGGTGAAGTACATATCAGTACTTCACTCCAGTTTATGGCTAAATAGTATTCCATTGTATAGATCCCACATTTCATTTACCCACTTAACAGCTAATGAACACTTGGACTGTTCCTACTCTTTGGCTATTATGAACAATGTTACTACGAACAATCATGTACAAGTTTTTGTGTACACGTATCATTCAATTCTCTGGTGTATATAAATAAGAGTGAATCTGCTGGGTCAAAAGGTAACTATGTTTCGAGGTATTCTGTTAGTTTCTGAAAAATCAACAAACATGTTTTTGTTAACTAATCTACAACTTACTGTCTCAGGATGTAGAATTAAAAATCAAGAATCAATCTCTTACTTGGAAGTAGAGTTTGCTTTAATATAGCAATTAATATACTTATGGGGTCTATTTTTCTAAATCACTTATGGCTCTGCCTTTATTGCTTGAAAACTGTTCACCTCTAAAAGTTCTTCAAATAATTTTTCCTTGACAATAAAAGTATTGTTTGGATTTTAAAAATTATCTAATTAGAATTTTTTTACACTCACTAAAGCTTACTACAAAAACTGAATCTTGGTACATATGTACTGCATCCAGAGGAAAAAAGTTAAATTACAAACAGGCAATATTATATTTGGTTTCTTGAATTTAAATATGTTTGTACTCTGAGAAGCTTACCTTAACTCCTGCACTTCCATTAGGCATCTTCTGCAGTTCATAAGGAAGCCTGATCCTTTCGGTTTGCACAATGGGATCATCAAATGATCGCCCGTGAAGCTTTTTGAAGCCATGAATTGTATTTCTTACATTCGTGACTATCTGTTGGCAGTAAACACTTTTATTTATCAATATTTAATGAATGCAAAATAAACACTATGCTAATACTTAATACCACCAAGTCTCTTCATCCTACACATTTAAATTTAGAATTAGACACAATCATTTGTCTGGCTTCCAGCTGACAGTAAAATTATACAAGAATGTATGCATCATATCTATTGCCCCCCAAATTCTCTTCCTATCCTAAGAATGTAGACTCAAAATTAATGTTTTCAAAAAAGAACAAAAATGTAAAACTTTTCAAGTAATACAGTGAAAATCTATCTATAACTTATCTCTTTGTTCTTCCTCAACCTTTTGCTTTAGTGAATTAGGTTTAAGTTCTCTTCCTTCCACATTCATTACTGTGTTTTTACTGAAACACTTTTCCATATTGCCCCCCCCTTTTTTTCCTCTTAATATCTAGTTCTTTGGGAAACTTCTCATGCAGCAAGAATGCAATTCCTCACTGTAGAGAAGTGCTCCTAGGCTAGTAAATTTAAACTCCTTCCGTGTAGCATGATGCAAAAATTAAAGTGTCTTAATTTGCAAATGGCTTGTATTTTAGCAAAGTAATTTTTTCTTTAACTAGAACATGTAGTTCACACTATAGAATAATACTGAGATCCAGTTGCTGCCCTCTTAGTTAAAGCCAAATAGATCTTGCTCTTCAATTACGAGATGAAAGCTACTGGGATGCTGAATTACCACAGTGGTCTCTTTAAGAGGAGTAATTTTAGTTTGCTTTCTTCAGAGACTCTGTTATCTATGATATGCTTAGAAGATCACACAGAATATGAGATGTAAACTTTAGTGAAGAAGTCATTTTGGCACAAACACATTTGTTTATGTACAATATGAAAGTGTAGGAGAAGATAAACATTTTCATATATAGGCCAATTAGAAGACAACCTTGATAAAGTCTTAAGCAAAAATTCCTAGATAAATGAGTCAATTATCCTTATAAAGTCAGGAGGGAAAAAAGCCCCATTAAACAAAGTTATTTTATGAGGAAAAGAAGACTCAGGTACACATTAAAATGTAAGAAGTAATTGTTAGGGCTTTTGGTTCAGGGAAATAAAGTCTGAGGAAAACGAACTTCTAACAAAGAATGTTAAAAGTAAACGTTCTACTTATAAGCACTTCAGAAGCCTAGAAATACGAATACTTAAACAGATTCCATGTAAAGTAGCTACATTGGGTTACTGTGGAAATTAGTTCTTCCATCTTTCCCACCTTCTTTTACAAAGACATTGCTTACTTGTTGAAGTGTATATTCTAGATAGGATACCTCTTAGAAAAGTGACCATACAGGGGAAAAAGTGGTGTCATATGGTAGCAACACCCTAACTTCAAAACTAAAAAGACTTTTTAAAAAAATAAAATATAAGAAATATTTTGCAACCCCCAAAGCAAAATATATCTATTAAAATACAAAGATACTCGGGTCTGTCAAATTTCCCTCCTTCTCTTTTCTCACTCTTAACTATGTAAAGTGGAAGCTTAGTTACCAAGATTCCATTAAATTCTTCCTGTAAGTCAAAACATCTACATTAACAATTTACCTGGCTCTTAGCTGCATTTCCAATGGCTCGAGTTCTTGATCCCAAAGATATACAGGCCCTAAACAAGCGAAAAACACAAAGTTTGTTCCCATGGTATGTTTAAATTGATATGCCATCATTCTGCCTCTCCTTATGAAAAAAACGAGTTAAATGGATTAACATAATCAGGTATATTCTAAAAATAGGTTAATGGACATCAGAACTTTCCATATTTTGGTTTCATAAGTAATGGAATAGTGGTCAGAATGTTAGAATTCTTAGAATAAATGTTGCTAATAGCTGGCAATGCTCTGTTGGCCCCCAAAATTGTTTTTCAAATTCTATTGGTCTATGACCTCCTAAAAAAACTGTGTTCAGTAAGGCCAGGTTGCATGGATCTAAATCCAGGCTCTGTAATCTTGTAGAAATTACTTAACCATTATTTGTCTCAGTTTCCCATCTGGAAGATAGTGCTGATAATAATACCTACTCACAGGTTTGTGTGAGGATTAAATGAGTGAATATGGGTAAATGCTTTGAACACTATGAATGCTCTTTTTTTTAATTTCTGCATTTAGATGTAATTCTGCTTATAAAAGCAAGTGTGGAGCAACATTTTCATCAAAATATCATTTCATGTTATAATTTAAGAAAGTGTTTCCATGATTTTAGTTGTAATTACAGGTACCATTCATATCAACCACTAACTATGAGCACTGTGTGTATACTAGCTACAATCACTATTGTTGGAGAATTTATAGTCTACAGAAAAAAAATCAACATACAGGACTATGACCATACGGACTATGAATACTAGTGAAAAAGAATAATCACTTCTATATAAGGCTTAGGAAAAGCAAGCGGAAGAGGTGATTTCTGAATTAAGATCTGAAAGAAGAGAAAAAATTTTAATACACATCTGTTTTGTTCATAAGGACATTCTCAGTATGTAGGGATATATCTATTCTCAATATGATAACCATAGTGATCCTCTTCAAGACTAAGGTCATGAAACTCCCCCTCCAATGGTGTTTTGTCTCACAAAGCAAAAGCTTAAGTCTCCCCAACAGCCAATAAAACCCTTCGTGGTCTGGTCCTTGGCTGCTCTACCCTGTAACTTCAATCTAGGCACACTGGTCTCCTTGCTATTTCTAGAATAATGCAAGCACACTTCTTACTCAGGGCCTTTGTACATGCTATTCTCTATCTCTGGAACACTACTAAATATATCCATCCAAATGGCTTACACACCTCTCTCATTTTTTTTTTCATGCCTCTGCTCAAATGTCAGTTTATCATCAACACCTTTTCTATCTTATATAAACATTTTCTGCTCCTTCCCAACATATACATCTCCTACTGTTTACCTAATTTCATTCTCCTGCATAATGTATCACCATCTGATACAATTTATTTACTGACTGTATCTCCACACCAGGGCATGAACTCCCTGAGGGCAGATAACGTGTGCTCCATTCCCTTGATCTGCACTACCCAATCTGGTAGCCACTAGCCACACGTGGCTAATAAAATCTAGCCAAAATAAAATATTCAGTTCCTCAGAATTATTCACATTTTAAGTGCTCAACAGCCAACTTTCAAGGGCTTAACAGCCGTATGTGGCCACTGAGTATACAGAGAACAGAATATACACAGAACAGGGGCGCCTAGGTGGCTCAGTCCCTGTTAAGTGTCTGCTTTCGGCTCCAGTCATGATCCCAGAGTCCTGAGATCGAGCCCACACTGGGCTCCCTGCTCAGCGGGAAGGCTGCTTCTCCCTCTCCCACTCCCCCTGCTTGTGTTCCCTCTCTCGCTGCCTCTGTCAAATAAATAAATAAGATTTAAAAATATATATATATATACACACAGAAGAGATAATACATAGAACAGAAGAGATATACAGAATAGAAAGTTCTACTGGACAGTACTGGCCTAGATCATTATCTGGTAATATAGTAAAGGTACTTATTGAATGAATAGCAAGATGGCTCCTAAGGGTAATGCTTATTTGGAGAGTAGGAAGAATACAACTTGGATAATTTCATTTGACATTTTGATAGTATTGGGGTCAGATTATACAGGGCCTCAAATGACAGGTTATAAATTTAACATTTATTTCAGTAGGTAAAGGGAACTCATTAAAGGCTTTTGGATAAAGAAGAGAACATTTCATGCTTATATAGAAGATGAACTGAAGAGGAAAGATCCCAGAACAATGCCCCCCCTCTTTTTTTTTAGTAGGCTCCATACCCAATGTGGAGCCCAACATGGGGTCTGAACTCAAAACCTGAAGATCAAGACCTGAGCTGAGATCAAGAGTCTGACGCTTAACTGACTGAGCCAACCCAGGTGCCTCCCCCAGCCCTCCCCCGCCGTCCCCAGAACAGTGCTTTTTAAGGGTTGAACAAGACACTTTTATACTGGGGGCCACAGCATTTTCAGGAAGGGCAAGCAGTTAAATTCATTTAGTTAACAAATTTCGGTTGAGTAATTTATGCCTGGCACTCTGTTAGTTACTAGAGATACAGTGAGGGGAAAAAGACATGGTTTTGGCTCTCTTGGAACTTACAGTGCTCACACACCTGAAAGTAAACTAGGTGCTACAAAAGAGGGTATACCTGATGCTAGATGAGTAGATAACAGAATTGACCTAGAGGAGGAGGATCCGGAAAGGCTCACCCGAGGAAGTGATGAGATTTTATGGAAGAGTAAATGATGATGGGGGTGGAATTAAAGGAGATTTGGCAGAGATCATTTTGACCAGTGAGAACTGATGGGAGGAAGGCTAGAAGTTTTCAGTAATCTATACCAGGATGATGGCAGCTGAGAGGGGGAGAAGGAATTAAGGGATATTTAGGCGGTAAGACTCAAAGGACTTAGTGACAGACTAGATCTTCACTGTCTAATATGGTAGCCACCAGCCATATGTGATGATCAAGCACATGAAATGTGGCTAGTATGAATTGAGATGTATTCATTTTAAGTGTGAAACATACTCCGGACTTTGAAAATTTAATATTTAAAAAGGAATATAAAATATTTCACTGATTTTAAAATATGGAAATAAGATTTTGGATATGTTGAGTTAAATCAAATACATAAAATTAATTTCACCTGTTCCTTATCTTTTTGGTGTAACTACTAGAACATTTATGCATGTTGCTAACATATTTTTACTGAACAGGGCTGGAATAGATAAGAGGAAGAGGCAAGTATCACGACTAATGTCTAGGTTTCCCATTTGCATAAGAGGGTAGAGTGGTGTCATTTAATGAGACAGAAAACACTGTAAGAGGGACAGGTTTGAGGATGGACCATCGCAGTGCTAATGTGGACATGCTGAGACTGAGGTATGTTTGAGACATCCAAGCAGATGATCTCTTCCAAGTAACTCCTTGATTCAACATAGTCCCTGCCAGAGTAGAGTATTTGCATACCTAATATGGTTATCTATGTGGATGGTTGGCATTCCATCCTAAAGTTTATGAGAGAAAATATGGATTTGCCACCTCTTAGTCTACTTTATTATAATCTGTCCTTTTCTCAACTCCATTATTTGGACACACATAAGAATACTTTTAATTTTTTAATACTAGGCTCCATCACTTCAGTACATAGATAATCTTATTCTTAGGTTGATTCTCTACAAGTTCACTTCTCTTAGAACACAGGAGCCAAATAATATTGATTCAAGTATCAATTATTAAGTACTAGATTCTTTGAAACGTGCTGCACACATATATCACTTCACAGAGAAAGCTAAACAGTTATCATTACTAGATATTCTCTAAAGTTAAAAGTAGACAACTTTTAAAGTTTAAACAATTTAGTGTTATAGCTTGGAAATACCCAGTTTCAATACACAGAAAACCTTCCTCACATAACTAAAAAAGTGCTTCAAACTCCTTCCTTTAATTTTCTTTCAAAAAGATTCTGGAATACAACCATTAAATGAATACTTGCTAAGTATTTTCAGAAAAATCAAAATAACTAGCATCTCTCAAAACTTTTACCTGACTTTACTAACACCAAGGGAAATAAACACATTATACCATACTTTAGAGGCTGACACAAAAGTTTTTATAGAAAGGATATTCAGTTTACCCAAATGTATACTGCATAATCCATTGATATTATACTTTCTATACTTTATTTCAACTGCTCTTTAGAAATTCCATCTTATACCTAAAAACAAACAAAACAAAGGGTTTACAATGCAGCCTAAATCTATAATTTCCAATCTGATATTGCCACCACAGTGGTAATCCCAGATTCTCAGAGAATGCCACAAAATTCTAAACAAAACTTCTAAATGTCCTATGTCACTTTTGGTAGAGGAGGGGCATGAAAATCAAATGTGAGGTGTTAATTTAAGAAAGCTGTATTTTGGGGCATCTGGGTGGCTCAGTCTGTTAAGCATCCTACTCTTGATTTTGGCTCAGGTCGTAATCTCAGGGTTGTGAGATCAAGCACCATGTTGGGCTCCACCCTCAGTGGACTGTCTGCTTGAGATTCTCTCTCTCCCTCTACCTCTGACCGCCCCCCCCCCCATATGCACGCTATCTCAGATAGATAAATCTTTAAAAAAAAAAAAAAGCTGTATTTGTATTTTCCCTTAAAACTTAAAATTAATTTTCTTTCTGTCTTATAAAGTCTATTAAGGCCAAGCACAACCAGGCTGGAGAAAACACGTACTGCCAAAGACTATGAGATTCCTCACCTAAGAGGTCAGTACTCTTTTTTTTTTTTTAAAGATTTTATTTATTTTTTAGAGAGCGAGCGAGAGAGAAACAGCATGAGAGGGGAGAGGGTCAGAGGGAGAAGCAGGCTCCCCACTGAGCCGGGAGCCCGATGTGGGACTCGATCCCAGGACCCTGGGATCATGACCTGAGCCGAAGGCAGACGCTTAACCATCTGAGCCACCCAGGTGCCCGAGGTCAGTACTCTTTAAATTTGCTCACTTTGTCAGTCTCCACTAAGGATTCAAAGACTTTTGATTTTACCACTTTCATTTTAAAAATAACCCTATTTTAAAAATTGTCAGCTTTCCCTTGCCAATTTCCATAAGATCACAATTACTATTTATAGCCTCTTCTGTTATCAAGTACATATTAAGAAAACAGTAACTGAATGAATGATGATATGAAAGGGCCATCAATTGGTTTAAATCAGGGGGTCAACTCCTGAGATGCCAGAAGCATTCCCCCCAACGCCTCACACCCAGAGTGTCAACCAAAAATGTATCTTCATATAATTGTCAGATGTGCCCTAATGGGCAAAATTTCCAACTGAGAACCACTGCCTTATAGCACCATTTTCCAAATATTGCTCTGTGGAATATAATTCCCTTGGAGGTTCAAATAAGTTGGGGAAAATATTCTTTCCTGGGAGTTTCAATGCCTATAAACAAATTAAGGGATCTGAGAAGGTCTGCAGTAAAGAAAATATATGGTTATTATTTCTCAAGGTTAACTATCTGGAAAAAAATTGCCCTAGAAGGAAGTGGGGGAAGAATATTCTCAAAAAGACTTACGGTTGGGGCACCTGGGTCGCTCAGATGGTTAAGCCTCTGCTTTTTGGCTCAGGTCATGAACCCAGGGTCCTGGGATGGAGTCCCACATCCGGCTCCCTGCTCAGCGGAGAGCCTACTTCTCCCTCTCCCTCTGCACCTCCCCCTGCTCATGCTCTATCTCTCTGTCTCAAATGAATAAATAAAAAAAAATAGACTTATGGCTGCCATTTGCTTTCTAGCTTGCTACTTAGAAAAGTAAGATGACTTTTTTTTTTTTTTTAAAGATCTGAGAGAGAGAGAGAGTGCGAGCATGCATGCATGCATGCATGGAGGTGGCGGGGCAGAGAGAGAATCCTCAAGCAGACTCCCAGCTGAGAGTGGAGTCCAACAGGGGGCTCCATCCCAGGACCCTGAGATCATGACCTGAGCCGAAATCAAGTCGGCCGCTTAACCAACTGAGCCACCCAGGCGTCCCCAAAAATAAGATTTCTTTTAGGCATATATGATTTAGTAATAACAAAAACTTTCCAGTCTTTCAGTATGGACAATGGATAAAACTTAACATATAAAAAATAAAAATTTAAGAGTTTCTAAATGCTTTTTTTTTTTTTAAGATTTTATTTATTTGACAGAGAGAGACACAGCAAGAGAGGGAACACAAGCAGGGGGAGTGGGAGAGGGAGAAGCAGGCTCCTGGCTGAGCAGGGAGCCCGATGTGGGACTCAAACCTGGAACTCCAGGATCATGACCTGAGCCGAAGGCAGACGCTTAACGACTGAGCCACCCAGGCGCCCTCCATGTATAATTTTTAACTTCCCACATAACTACTAATGGCCTACTGCTGACCAGAAGCCTTACTGATAAGTTGACACATATTTTGTTATATATATTATACACTGTGTTCTTATATTAAGCTAGAGAAAAAGAAATGTTAAGAAAATTATATGAGAAAATACATTCACAGTAGTGTATTGTATTTATCAAAAAAAAAAAAGTCCACATATAAGTGGACCTGCACAGTTCAAACCCATGTTGTTCAAGGGTCAACTGTACTTAGGTAGACATATTTAAAAAGCTGATTAGTTGTATTAAATTAGATGTATTTAACTGTTAGATACGTTATTTGAAAAACTGATTATCTTAAAATTTGACAGGTCAAATTTCAATAGCAATGCACTATAATTTTAAAGTTCTTTTGATTATGACTGACTAGACAAGGGCTTTGCAAATTACCATTTGCCACCTATTTTTGTAAATAAAGCTTCATCAGAACACAGCTATGCTGATTAATTTGTATTGTAGTGACCACATACGAAAGACTACCATAGCATGTTAAACACCTTAAACTCATGATAGATAGTATATAATTTGTACTTATCCTTCCTTGCCTTCTAGAAACTTTTCAGAATTTCTCACCCACAAATTTAAGGCAATAACTAAAGATTCATTTTGTTTTATCATAGAAAATATTCATATTGAAAGATTTTATAGTCCTAGCTTTGGCCATGCTAATGTGTGAGCCATCTGCCTTTCCACTCCACTTAGCACAATTAAAAAAAAAAAAAAAAGGAACTCATTGAATTTTTGTCAATAGCAAAATAATAATTTGAAACGTCCACTAATAGTAGTGCATCTATCAATGGAATACTGTACAGCCCATTTAAATAAACAAGGTAAATTAGGTCAAAATGGTAGAATCAACAACACAAGAAACAGGTGTTGGCAAGGATGTGCAAAGGGGAACCCTCTTGCACTGTTGGTGGGAATGCAAACTGGTGCAGCCACTCTGAAAAACAGTATGGAGGCTCCTCAAAGAGCCAAAAATAGAACTACCCTATGATCCAGCAATTGCACTACAAGATATTTACCCAAAGGATCTAGAGAGTATTATGCTAAGCAAAATAAGTCAGAGAAAGACATGTACCATATGATTTCACTCGTGGAATTTAAGAAACAAAACAAGCGAGCATAGGGTAAAGAAGAGAGAGGCAAACCAAGAAACAGATTCTGAACTATAGAGAACTAATGGTTACCAGAGGGGAGGTGGGTGGGGGATGGGTGAAATAGGTGATGGGGACTAAGGAATGCAGTTGTGATGAGCACTGGGTGTTGTATGGAAGGTTGAATCACTAAATTGTACACCTGAAACTAATATTCCACTGTGTGTTAACCGAAATTAAAAACTTAAAAAAAATAAAAAATTTAGGGTGTCTGGGTGGCTCAGTCATTAAGCGTCTGCCTTCGGCTTGGGTCATGATCCCAGGGTCCTGGAACGAGCCCTGCATTGGGCTCCCTGCTCAGTGGAAAGCCTGCTTCTCCCTCTCCCACTCCCCCTGCTTGTGTTCCCTCTCTCGCTGTGTCTCTCTCTGTCAAATAAATAAATACAATCTTTAAAAATAAATAAATAAATTTAAAAATGAGGTAAATTAGCACTATACACACAAGTTTGAGATGTTCACAATATATGTTGAGAAAAAGTTGCAAAATACATACCATGTAATTCTACTTTTGTGAAAAAGCAAATAGAAAAACATCCCATTATGTACACATACACTTGCATAAAACTAAAAACATACATATTAAAGTTTACTAGGTGGTTGGGAAGGGTTGGAGATTTACTTTCTCGTTTGTATTTAAAATATTTTAAATCAAAGTTAACGTAAGCTCAGAGTAAGATACACAAAGCCAATTCATATGGTACAAAGAATATTTAAATAAAATATAAAAGCCTCCCCTCACCTCCCCAACTCTATCACCAAGAAAAGTCCTCCTCCTTCCCAACTATAGCTACTATTAACCTCTGGAGTTTGGAATTTCCTATGTATAAAAATGTTTATTTTTAATAACCCAAAGTGGTGATTTCTACCTGTGTGCACTGAAGAGGACTTCTCAAAGTAATGTATAAATAATATATTCCCATATTTCCAGATTATTCATACACTGGTAAAGAAATAGGGAAAAAGGAAGACAGAAAACCAGAGAACTGAATACTAAGTCTGATCATACAGAATTTTGATAAAATACACCTAACAAAAATCTCTTGAAATACTTTCGCTTAAAAAATCAGTTTTACTTATTGTAAAATATGTTCAGAAAAATTCAAAACATTACAGACTATGTATTAAAAGCACGCCCTCCATAATTCTACCCACAAGAAATATGCAGTTTGTAGTTTACAGTCTTCCACATTGCTTTCCTCCATATACCAACCTATTTTGTGTTGGTACGCATTTTAATGAATTTTTCAAACAAAATAAGATCTTCTAC
Source organism: Neomonachus schauinslandi (assembly GCF_002201575.2). NCBI lineage: Eukaryota > Metazoa > Chordata > Mammalia > Carnivora > Phocidae > Neomonachus > Neomonachus schauinslandi. The sequence continues at coordinate 96,252,397 of NC_058404.1, forward strand.
ATGTTCTTAAAATAACTTAAAACCATTTTAAAACAGTAGTTCTTAGAAACTAGTCAGAAACAGATGAATTTATTGATACTAGAGCAAAGATGCTTCTCAGTCAGATAATTTGTTCCTTTGACTGTTATATCCTCATTAACCTAATATGGATATACCATCCTTATGCCAATGGATAATGGAAGGACACTGAGGTTCTGGGGGTAAAAGAGGCCTGAAACTGAATCAGTTTCATTGCTTATAAGTTCTTGGCCAAAACAGTTAAGTTTGCTTTAAGGTTATGAAAAAAGCTAGTACTATCAAACTCAAAGAACTGATGTAATATGTATAATAGAAGCACAATGCCTGTCACAGAGCAATCATTATTACCAACAAAAGCAGCATGTTTTAGCTGATCACATGCTTTCGTCTAATATTGAATGAAGGTCCTTGGCTACAGTTTTCTTTTCCCATGTATATGAAACTAATCACTTTGATATAATTAAGCCTGGGATGGAAATTCCAATCCCCACATCTATGCTTAATTGAACAATACAAACTTATCCAAAAATGTGCATACTCAGTTATTCTAAGAATTTATTTGAAAAAATTATAAGGGTCAAACATTTAGTTACAAAGATAGTTATTGCAGTATGGCTTATAAAAAAAATATGAACAACCTCACTGTCCAAAAAGGGATGGATTAAAGAAAGGATTATACAAACACTGAAAACTAACGGTATAGAGAAGCATGTATTACATAGAGGTTACCAGACTATAATCTATCCTTGAAACACAGAGAAAACCATCTGGAAGTTTTATTTCTGGGTGGAGGAATTAAATTTTTACTTTCACTTTTTAATGTGCCTACATCTCTACAATGAACATGTACTATTTGTGTGACAATTGTTTTAAATAAGAAAATGTTCTGAAATTAATTTTTTCCTCTTCAACTTATGCATGTTAATTTCCTTCTCCCTTTTCAATTTATCCATGAGAGAAGAGCAGCTAGTACAGCCCTCCAACTTTACAGAAGGGGAATCTGAAGACTAAGTTAAATTACTTGTTCTTGGTCCCTTAACTGTAGGCCAAAACTTAAGGAATTATCTTTTCCATTAAACTGTCCTTGGTTTATACACCAGACCTTCCCATGTATACATAATCAAGTATGTTAAAGAATGAAACAAATGTTAAAAAGCGTAAATGCCAAAACCAACTAAATGGAACATTTCCTTCCTCTTTCCACAAGGTCCTTTTGCAATGTATTTGGAAATACCTATGTCTTACTACCTTAGTGGCAGTGAGTGGAACAGGGAAAAAAAGTTTTTGAAAGGTAGTTTATCTATATCATTAAATACTGTGGTGTATTAGAAAATTTACAGGTTCTCTAATAGTTATGCTTTTTGCAAGATACGTATTTAATAAACAAAGGTGCAGGGATCTGGAAAAGCTAGGTTTTCACTCAATAATTTAAGCTCCACAGAGTAAATAGAGAGTTAAGAACAGACTACAGTCAAGTATTAGTTCAGTAACAATAAAAGATCCTGAGGTAAATAACAGTACACAGCCATGAAAAGAAGGGCAGAGTTGCTGATGCAAGCTAAGAATACTTCCACCTTAGCAATTTTCTAGTTTGGATTAGGTTCATTAAATCTAGGTATTAGTGACTCTTACACACTGATCAGAAATATCATATTAAATCTCAGCCATGCAGAATTAGCCAATGTGCCTAAGAATAGTAGCAAAGAGACTTCTAGAACATGAAAATAAGCAGCCTAATTTTTAAAGAACTCTCTGTAAGTCTGGCCAGGTTCTTTAAAGTGTCATGGCACTACTAAGACTTCTGAGCCGTAAATGTAGTATCGGTCTTACAGTTCTGGTTTCTGATCTTTTAGGATAAGGCTTTAAGGATTAGAGGAATGTCCATCCTATACCCCTCACTTTTTCTCCATGAGGCTAAGTCCCTGAAGCCAGAGACTGCCCTCATTAACCTCTACTCTGCTGAAAGAGGACAATGGAATTACTGGTTCTTTTCTGGCAGCCCGTATCTGTTGTGGCTTAAAACAAGATCTTGCAGACATAAAGTCATAAAACAGCTCACAATTACTGCTTCAGGCTCTCATTGTGCACAAAGGCTGGAAAAAGCCGTAAAAGAAAGCAAAACTTGTAACAGTACTATGAAGATTAACTGATCTATGGTCATATTTGAGAATTTAAACATGAAAAATTTCAATAGAATATAATGTATATATCTAGAAAAACGTGGTATAAAACCTTCCAGAATATTCTTTGAAAGAAACCAAAGCACAGACTGCTTCAAGTAGGCTACTCTTCAACATCTCCTCGACATATTTTTAAATTATTCATAAAATCATAGTAATTTTATCATTTAAAGGCTTAGCTTAACACTGATCTTAAAATTAATCCATATTTATATAATTATATTTTGGGTCATCTTAAAGCGTCAAATCAAGATGTTTAGTTACTTTTCCACAGAAAGTAAGACAGGAACAGTTGGTTTGTTCACAAAATTACCAGTAACAGGAGCTGACAATAAAAGCCTAGTTTTTCATAGACCTGTCTTTTAATTATTCTTTGTCTAATTATTCTTTGCCAACAAACTTCGCAGACCAGAGAAACAATGGAACGTGTGGAAACATGTTTCCGTGACATAATGCCACTCCTAAGTCTTTCATTAAGTGTTCATAAAGGAATCGTTCCACAGTCCTGTTTATACAGGACAGCCGCCTCTGATTCTTCTATTCATTCTGTAGACATTCGCTTTTGATAGGTTCTAGCTGCACCGCTTTCCATTAATGGACATACATTACCAATACAATACAGGAGGCCAACAACTCCCATCCCCGATTCCCTCCCTATCAATGCATCATTAATATACGCCACTAGAAACCAGTCCGATTACCTCGAATTTTCAAGGGCACTGGGGTAAAACCTCGAACACCTCAACAACTTACCAAAAAAAAAAAAAAAAAAAAAGGCTTTCTGGGCCAGATGAACCTGCAACTCATCTTCTGGTGTGTGCAGTCTAAGCTTTCATCTCTTACTTTTCTGAAAAGCTCTCACTCAGAGATGGGGGAAAGAAAGAAGGGCAGAATGAAGAATTCTTTACTCAGCTAATGGGAGATACCCGCCCGCGGCCGATAATCCCACGCAAGCCCTGCTAGAGGTAACCAGACATCTTTTCAGAGATCTGTTCGGGATATCGAGGTGGTTCTGCACCACCCCCCGAAAACTAAAGCAGGCCCGCTGGGGAACAGAGGCCGGGGTGGTGATGTGGGCGTGAGTGGGTACAGAAAGGAGATACGCCAACTATTAGAGTGAAGTCCCTCGTCCCTTAAGGAAAAGCAGCTTTGCAGTGAGACGAAGTCCGACTCCCACCTGGGCCCGCCAACCAGCGGTCTCCAGAGATTGCAGTTGATGGACTGCACCTGTCATCACAAGGTTCGGCGCGCAGAAGAAACCAGCCAGCAGGACCAACGCAGGGTCGGCAGAAAACGTTTGTTAGGGTCGGGGTTATGATCGAGCCAAGACACTTACGGGGTACACCTGTCGCTGTACTCATTGGCGATGGTCTCGATGCCGCCACTCCTTGCTACAGCGATGTAGCAGTTGAGAAAGCCGAGGTCAATGCCAACCACAGACATCCCGCCGCCCAATGGTCGGGGTGCTGGTGCTGAAGCCTCCTGTGCGGGAACCGCGTCCTTTTCTGAGCTGTTGATCGAATAACTGTGACTCCTACGAGAAGCAAAGGAGAGATGACCCGAAGTCGCTACGCATTAAATCTAGGGCAGCGCGTCCGGGACCAGAGGAGGAAACAGAGGCCTCCAGCACCGCTAGCTCCGCCGCCTCGGTCTCTCGCCACTGCGGTTCGACCGCCTCCAACCGGCAGTTACAGAGGTCTGCGCCTGCGCGCTCGGCCGCCGGGGAGGTGCGCGAGCTGCCGCTCTACGCCCGAGGCTGCTCCACGCCTCCACTTCGGCCCCTTCCGTCAGTACTCGGGCAACGGCTGCCCGAGAAGCTGAGGGTTCGAGAAAGATCTGGAAAATGGAGGCGGCTGAGCCAGCTGAGGGTGGGAGGGAGAAGGCGGAGCGGGGAGGATCAGGGAGGAGAGGACGCAAAGCGAAGGTAGTTTGCTCGCCATCGCGCGGCAGCTGGGAGAACTGCGAGTGGGTTAGGTGAGAGGCAGCCGGCCGGCCCCGCGCTTAGCCAACGTGTTTTGAAGCATCCCTTTTGGGTTGTTTGTGGCAACGAGAGGCACGCCTATCACAGCGGCTGGATACTGCCGAGGCTTGCCCGAAGTGGGACGCGCAGGCCGGCAAAGGCTGGCCTGCGCCCACTCCTCACTCTTTCCCGACGAAGGGCCACCCGCAGCCAGAGTACCCACCCGCCAGCCTCGCCGCCCCGAGGGGCCCATGTGCCGCCAGCCGCAGCGCTCGCAGTCTGACCGCGCGGTCCTGCCGCCCGCCCACTGCGCCCGCCGCGCCGGGCTCTGTGAGGTGGCGCCCATTGTGCCGCATGGCGGCAGCCTCGCCTGCCTGCAGGGGCGCCGCCGCTCCCGGGGAAAGGAATCCTTTTCATTGCGCTCGCGGCAGTCTTGTGTGAAAGCCAACGGAACAGATTTAAGGGTTTTGTTTTTCCTTACCAGGGCCTGAAATGCCAAAAAACAAACTTCTGCCAGGAAACAAGAGCACACTGACAACTTTACCTTCATGTAACTTCCTTTACACCGTTATAAAGATGCAGTCTCCTCCACTAACCCTTACCTCTGAAAACCAGTTTTACATAAAACTGATCTTAAGTCTTTCTGTCACTATGACACCAGGCAAGCCAGTGCATTGCTTCCAGACTGTGCCCTTTGATGCGCAGAAAAGGAGCCTAGTGTGGTCCAGTTGTCTGCCTTCATTTGATCGTCATCTGTTGTCTAGCGGAAATTTAAGCAAATTATAATTTACACTTACAAAATTTGGCTGTCTTGTTTCTCCTCGTTCACTTCTTCATGGGATTCCTGTTCCTTCTCTCCCAATTCTTCTTGTGTTTCCTGTTTCTTCTTACCCAATTGTTTGTGTGTTTCCTCTTTCCTATTTGTTTCCGTCTTGAAATAGATTTTTTTACTCCTCTCATTGTCCCTACTTGCTCTCTTCTTAAGAGAACTTAGACTTTTTACTACTATCAATGCTGCAACAGCTGCAGCAGCAAGTGTGACTACAGCCCCTGCTGCTGTTGCTATGAGTAACATGAAGTCCATTTTCAAGGGTAATACTAAGGAAACTGGAAGGTATGGTGGTGTTTTGACTCCAACATTTCTATATTAAAGAATCCCATCTCTCTCCCATGTCACGAGCACACAGGAAGCCGGGTAGCTCCTGGCTGACCCTGTGGTCCTCTTGGATGTGGCTAGACTGGGTGGAGGGGTCTCCCAACAGGCAGTGCGTGAGCAGAGCAGGGATTGGGTACTGCCGCCCCCAGCAGAATCCTGGGCCCCCAATCCTACTGGGCATCTCATGGCCTCCAGCTTTCCTCCTCAGGTGCCTCTTTAGCCATCATCCTTTTGAGCCTGCCACCATCTAGATTTTTTTCCAGAATTATCCTGAAACTCTCCTAGGACCATTTATTTATCCATGCTTTCTGTCTAAAATTTGAAGGTGTGAGAATGATTCTTCCATTGAAGAACACTTAAACTATTAGAGTAAAAAGAAACAGTTGAGGTCAGGAGCAAGGGGTTACCACCACATTCTTTACATAATTACGGGGAGGAAATCTTAGAATCTAGTGGCTAAAAGCATGACAAGCTGTGGGGTCACATAGACTTGAGTTGAATATGCTTTAAAAAATGCCTGTTGCTAGAATATAGGAATTATATTGATTTATTTACACTGATCCATGTATACAGCAACTGTGCTGTACTCTCATAAATTCTAGTATTTGTAGAGTTTCTTGAATTTTCTGTGTATAGAACAATATGGTCTGAGAAATAACTAATTTTTTCTTCATTTTTAATCCTTCTACTTCTCGTTTTTTGTTGCCTAAACTCTCTGATGTTGAATATGAGCAGTAATGATGAGCATCTTTGTCTTGTGCCTAACGTTAAATACTTGTGTTTATGATGTAAGAAACTAAAATTATCCTCTTTTCCTAGTTTGCTAAATTTTTCTCGTAAGTGGACATTTTGAACTTAACAAATGTTATTTATCTATTGGTATGACCTTTTTCTTCTCCCTTAATCTATTAATGAGGTGAATATTAATAGATTTTTTTAATATCTTTGTGTTCCTGGGATAAGCTAGTGAGGCCATGACATTCTGATTATTTTTAGATATATTGGATTTGGCTTGTGATTATTTTATTTAGAATGTTTGCATTTATATGTAAGATTAAATTTTCCTTTCTTTACTCATCTTGTTGATATCAGGATTATACTGGCCTCATAGAAGGTGAGAGGTTTCCTCTCTTTTTTCTTTTCTTTGACAAAGTTTTGGTAAAATAAGTCTGTAAACGTCTTGACCTGGAATTTAGGAGATTGATGACCACTGGTTAAGTTTCGTTAGTGGTTATATTCTATGTTTTCTATTATTTCTTGAATCAATATTGATTTATATTTTTATTGACAATTTACCATTCCATCTAAGTTTTCACATGTGTAGGCATAAAGTTGATTATTCACTTGTGAGTTTTGAAACTCTCTTCTGTAGTTATATATCCACTTTTTCATTCTTAGTATTATTTTAATCTTTTTGTTCTTGGTTCTTATTACTACTGCTTTGTTAGAAGAACCAGCTTTTGGTTTTCTTGCCTTCTTTATTACGTCTTTGTTTTCTATTTCATCTGCTCTTTATTATTTCCTTCTATATTTTTATGTTTACTTTGTTCTTCTCCTAATCTCCTGAGTTTAACACTTAGATCATTAGTTTTCAGTCTTTCTTGTTTTCTAATACGTATATTTGTAGCTACAAATTTCCTTCCAGATACCATTTTAGCTGAATCTCTATCTCAATTTTTGAACAACTGAGAAGAGTAGGCAATGGAGATAAAAATATCAGCATTATTACTGATAAAACTGGTATTATAGAAATGCATGTGTCTTATAGGCTTGGAATTATCACACCCCAGAATTAAGCAGATATCTAGTTATAAAAAACACCTAGTTCCACATTGAGGCCTGTCCCTGTAAAAATCCAAGAAAGAATGGACCAGAATGTGTGTAGCCTCCCAAGATAAGTGAGACCAAGGCTAAATTATTCCCAAATTCACCAAGTTACGTCACTTTCCCCACCAAAAAGTCTTTTAGCCAGTGCTTATTTAGGTTTACCAATTTGTTTGCTTATTTCATCCCACTCCTTCCTTCTGGGTTCAGTTTTCTTTCAGTAATTTTTTTTTTTTTTTTAAGATTTTACTTATTTGAGAGAGAGAATGAGTGAGAGAGAGCACAGGGAGAGGGAGAAGCAGGATCCCCGCTGAGCAGGGTGCCCCTTGTGGGGCTTGATCCCGGGACTCCGGGATCATGACCCAAGCTGAAGGCAGACCCCCAACTAGTTGAGCCATCCAGGTGCCCCTTAGTAATTCTTTAAATAAAGGTCTCTGAATGGTGAACTGGTTTTTTGTTCTCTGAAAAATTTTTTCTTACCTTAATTTTTGATTAATAATTTAGCTGTGTGTAGAATTCTTGGTAGTTACCTTCCCTTATCTTTGGGCATCCATTACTAAATACTGTTCCTTTAAAAGTCATGAGTTTTTTTTTTTTTTCCTTTGATATTGGTAGCTTAATTATGATGTGTCTAGGTGTGGATTTCTAAAAATGTATTCAGAGACTTTTGTTAACCTGAGGATGAATGGTTTTGGGTTTTTGTGTGTGTGTGTGTTCTTTTGGTTCTGGAGAAGTCTCAGACATTCCCTTGATTATCGCTTCTCACCCCTTCTTTCCAGTTTCTTTTGGATCTCCTATTAGAATGTGTAGATCTCTTTATTCTAACCTCTGTGACTCTTAGCCTCTTTTTGTCATGTTTTTAATCTCAAGCACTCTACCAATTTTGTTTTTTTAAGATTTTATTTATTCATTTGACAGAGAGAGACACAGTGAAAGAGGGAACACAAGTAGGGGGAGTGGGAGAGGGAGAAGCAGGCCTCCAGCAGAGCAGGGAGCCCCATGTAGGGCTCGATCCCAGGACGCTGGGATCATGACCTGAGCCGAAGGCAGATGCTTAATGACTGAGCCACCCAGGTGCCCCAGCACTCTACCAATTTTAGATGTTCATTTTCAAACTTGTCTGTTCTTTCATACTGTTTTCATTATTTCTCCTTTAAAAAATCTATTAATCATTTTAAACGTTCTAATTTTATAGTTATCTTTGAGTATTTTTATCACATTTTTAGTTCTTGAGGGCTAATTCTGATTATCTACCAACTCTGCCACAACATACTTTCTTACTTCCTCATAAAATTTAAATATTTTGACCATAAATTCATCTTCACTAAAGCTACTTTTACTGTGGGATCTTTGTGTACCCTGGGTCATAGAAGTGTCCCAGAGATGTTTCATATTTGTCAGAACCCTGAGGAGTCTCACTGGTCCTAGAACAGTTTTAATTTTTCAGTTTGGAGTTCACATACCATGCATATAGTGTTTATGTATATATACAGTTGACCCTTGAACAACATGGATTTGAACTGCACAGGTCCACTTATATCTGGATTTTTTTTTGGTTAACTACAGTACAGTACTATAAATATACTCTTCCTTATGATTTTCTCAGTAAGATTTTTTTTCTCTAGCTTTATTGTAAGAATACAGCATATAACATGAAAAATACGTGTTGTTTATGTTATCGGTAAGGATTCTAGTCAACAGTAGGCTATTAAGTTTTTGGGAAATCAAAAATTATACATGGATTTTCGACTATGCAGGGGGTTGGCACCACTAGCTCCCATGTTTGTTCAGGGGTCAACTGTACTTTGTTCTGGCACAAGCCTAGGTGTTTTGATTTCTCAGAGATGACTTTTTTCCTACTCACTGCTTTGAGATGGTTGTCAATCCTCTTGTCTACTATGGTTTGGTGCCTTTTTTCCTAGTCTCTCTTCTTAAAAATAGGACTCTCTCACTCATATGTGGAATTTAAGAAACAAAACAGATGAACACAGGGGGGAAAAACAGAGAGGCAAACCATAAAAAAGACTCTTTAAATATAGAGAACAAACAGGATTGCTGGAGGGGAGGTGGGCAGGTGGATGGGTTAAATGGGTGGTGGGTATTAAAGAGGGCACTTGTGATAAGAACTGGGTGTTGTATATAAGTGATGAATCCCTAAATTCTATTCTTGAAACTAATATTACACTATATTTTAACTAGAATTTAAAAATTGAAACAAAAAAGAAAGCATATGGGAATAGCCGTATGCTTAACTCTTCAAAAAAAAAAGAAAAAACACTCCTTCCAAGCTTTCAGTACACATGATGTGTTCAGTTTCAGTCCCCTTACCTTACCAGGGCCCAAGCTCATAATTCCTATCTCCATGTGGGTGTTGAAAGCACCCTTAAGGTCTGTATATGTTTCTGAATCCTCTGAGATGCTATACATTATTAGCTCCCAGCAACGTTCCTAGCCTTGAGAATCTTTGTTGCAGACATCTGGTATTTCCCTTTTTACTAAAAAAAAAAAAACCAAAACCCTTTTGGATATATTTTATCCAATATGTTCATTATGTTTGTGGGGAAGGGTATCTGTGTAAATTCAATCTGCCATATTGCCAGATATTTAGCTTATATACTTGCAGTAAATATTTGATCCAGAATCTCTACTTCCACTGGATTATTGCTGTAATTTGCTTCCTGGTCTCTCTACATTGTCTTTTCCCTATTAACAGTGCCAAGCTGTCTTCTTAAAGCTTTGCTTTGACGACGTTATTCACCTGTTCAACAAATTAGTGATGGTTCTTCACTGTGTGAATTCTTCACTCTGGCATTCAAAGCCTTTCACAGTTTGACCCACAATTTACTTTTCCAACTCTATTTCCTACCACTTTTCTACATCAACTGTTTTATCCTAGCCAGCTTGACCACTTACTGTTGTTCAAATATGACAAGTTTCTCCACCAAGTTCTTGTGCCACTGTCTTTCTCTGGGATATAGCTCAAATTTTACATGCTTATTAAAATCTTCAATATTGTTTGAAGGTATTATGAGGCCTCCCAAGACTGCCTCAAGTTGACTTTGTTTCTTGCCTTTGCTACCACTTTGTACCTTTCTTTCTTATGATATTTTTCACATTCTGTTCTCCACCAGTTATTTGTTTTGTCCGTTTTACTAGATTATAACCTTTGCAAGATTATGAGGGCATGGAATGTACGTTTTTGTATACTTCAAAATTAGTCAAGGTGTTGAACTAAAGAGTATACAATAGTTGTGAAATAACTAGAAAATTCACCCTAATAATAAATGGTATGGTAGAGATTTGCATTGAAGTCTAGAAGCTTCTGTGTTTGAAGGGCTAGAAATGGGACACCTGTCTGAAGGGAGGGATCCTATGAGGCAGGAAGAGCTCAGAGGAGGCAACTTGAGAATTATGCTTTAAAAAATGAATAACTTTCAAGGTAGATAATGAAAAGGAAGGAGCTAATGGGTAGAAAGAAAAAAAGTACAGAAAAGATAAATGACATTGAAAAAGAAGGTCCAATGGCATAAAAAAGCATATTGTATTTGGGGGATCAGAAGTTACTGGTAAGCCTAAAATGCCTAGAAGGACAGATATGATGTACAGCTGAAGTCTAGAGCTAGAACACAAAGGATATTGTATGCCACAGTAAGAATAAGAAGTCTTTCATTTATCCTGCAGGCTAGCCATTTACCTTTTCAAGAAGACATATTTTTAATGTACAAAAAACTATGCCTCCCAAAGTAACTTTTTTTTTTTTTAAAGATTTTATTTGACAGAGAGAGACACAGTGAGAGAGGGAACACAAGGAGGGGGAGTGGGAGAGGGAGAAGCAGGCTTCCCGCCGAGCAGGGAGCCCGGTGTGGGGCTCAATCCCAGGACCCTGGGACCATGACCTGAGCCAAAGGCAGACGCTTAACAACTGAACCACCCAGGCGCCCCCAAGTAACTTCTTTTAAGCTTTTATTGAAATAGGATGTCCATGTACTACCATGAGTTCAAGAACATTTCAATACAATCCTGTATTTTGCTAATCCCCTAAGCTTGTACATATATGAACAAAATTGCTACATATACATAAAATCCTACTTTAAAATTCAATTTTCATTTTTAATTGGCATATGGACTCCTAAATTACTTGCAAAAACTGCCCCTCAAACTCGCCCAATCCTGATGATCTACAAGTCAGGAAGTACTACTATATTTAGAACACTGAAATAGATGGAGACTGACATGATTAGATTGAGAGTTTAAAAAATACTTTGGTGGCAGTGTTAAGAATTGATTAGAGCAAGGTGAGAATGGATACAAAAGTGTCACTTAGGAGACTGTGGCAGACTACTAGCTGTCTTTCAAAATCTATTATTTTGTCTTGTACACATGGCTGCTCAAAGGCAGACTATATTTCCCATCCTCTTTATAACTAAGTATGGCCACGTGACTAAAGTCTCACCAATGTGTATATTCAACATGTGCAACTTCCACCTTGCCTGGTTAAAATCCCTTCCACCTGCTGTGATTTATTTTTCCCTTTTCCTGTCAGTGGGAACACAGATTAGCCAGAGACCCAACTTTGACTATGCAAATGAGTACAATGTTCTAGGACAAGGGTTCTTTACCCAGGGGATCCCCATGTCCCTAAGGGATCCATAGACACAATTAAGGGGCGTTGTCTTGAACTAACCTTTAACTAAAATTTAACATTTCTTTCAATTATGAATATAGACACAAATCACAGTAGTATTTTTTAAATGATTTTATTTATTTATTTTGAGAGAGAGAGACACACACAAACACACACACAGTGTGAGTGGAGGGAGGGGCATAGAGAGAGAGAAGCTCAAGCAAACTCTGAGTGTGAAGCCTGACGCTGGGCTCCATCCCACAACCATGAGATCATGACCTGAGCCAAAATCAAGAGTTGGACACTTAACCTACTGAGCCACCCAGGCACCCCACAAATCACAGTAGTATTAATAGTATGTGATTTTTTCCCACCAATAGAAATCAGATATTTTCATACCACATTATAATTATTGGATATATATTATTATTTTGTTGTTGCTTTTTTGTCTTTGTTTTTTTTTTCCCTAGCAAACCTTGCCGTGAGAAAATAATGTAAAATTCACCAAAACAGATGTATACTTATACTTTTGCTGCTGTGCACCAGGAAGTTCACCTACTCTGTTTCTGCACATTCACAGCCTCCACAATCTCTCTATAGTTTATCCCCTCTAGCTTAACATTCCTTTACTTGCTAAAATGTTAAAATCTTGGGGATTTCAAATGTACTATCTTCTACAACATTTCTGAAAAACAAGACAGACTCTTGTATAAAACCTTGGAAACCCTGTTTTCTGTCTTTAAGTCAGTTCCAAATTCTGACAAAAAATTTGTTACTCTCTGCTTATTAATGAAGTTAGAATCAAGGAAAAAAGCTCATATATAACAGTTTTAAGCTTTATTATCAATACAGAGACACAAACTAATTCTCAAAGGTGTATTTTTTGTTCCAAGATATATTCACATTAGCCAAATTTTATTTTAAAGATAAAAGCAGACACACCATTTTATATCTTTTCTTTTCCATCTACATGTTTATAGTGTCATAAAGTCATCAATTTTTTATGAACAGATCTAGAATCTGTGCTTATAACAGGTATATGATAAAATAAACTATACATAGTAATACCTGAGCTGTCTTAATAGAGATGTTGTAGAAGAACGTTTACTTCTGCCCATAAATATGATGCCATCTCCTGATAAGCTTTTAAGAAATATTTGTCATATCATATGATTTTAAAAGATGAGAAGACAGTTATATTAAGAGAAGAGCATTTAAAAAGAATATGCTTTCATTTCTTAGATTTTAGTATTATACATTTTAATTTTTCATCACAAAAGAAAAAGATTTTAAACTAATAGAAATAACACATACTACTTATAAGTCAAATGTCTCATTAAAGTTTGAGTCTAAGTAGGAAGGAAACCCACATTTATCTGATTTTTAGTATTTAAAATCCTTGAAAAAGCATATGCTTTATTGCAAAATTAGGATTCTAAAAAATATTGACAGTAATAACACTCTATCAACTTGTATATAAATGGCAGCTATATAATTTGTATGTTTAACAAGTTAAATACATATATTTCTTAATCTCTTGATGAACTACCTCCAATATCAATATTAAGGAATTCTTTAATTTTATCATATAGTACCAACACCAAAGCACCCCCTGTACCACGAAGGATATTGGAGAAGGCACCACGAAAAAATGCATTGATTCCCTCATTTTGGTATATCTTCACAAAGCAGTGTAAAGTTCCTTTATATTGCCGTTCAGCCTCACCACTCTATACAAGGGAAGACAAATAGTTTGCCATTATTTTAATATCTTTCATCTTAAGATAGATTTTTTTCAGCACTAAGGACAGATAAAATTAATACTCTGTTGAATAAGTATGTTGCATTAATAGGCATATATTGAATATTGCACCCAGTGGTTGGAGAATACTCATACTTCTCTGGCCCACTTGAAAACTGATTATATATTAGGCTTAACAAATTTCAAAAGATGGTCATCACATACTATGATTTACCCTCTCACTACATTGCAATTAAGTGAGAAACTGACAACAAAAAAGACAACTAGAAAACTATCAACTGTTTGGATACTAAGAAAAACACATCTTAGAAGATATTTAAAACCTAATAATAACCATGAAACTCCTTAACTAAATTTGTAAGATGCAGCGTGAGTGGTAACTTATAAGGAAATTAATGACTTTGAAATATTAGAAAGGGGGGCGCCTGAGTGGCTCAGTTGGTTGAGCGACTGCCTTCGGCTCAGGTCATGATCCTGGAGTCCCTGGATCGAGTCCCGCATCGGGCTCCCTGCTTGGCAGGGAGTCTGCTTCTCCCTCTAACCCTCCCGACCCTCCCCCCTCTCTCATGCTCTCTCTCTGTCTCTCTCTCTCAAAAAAAAAAAAAATATTAGAAAGGAAAAGCTGAAAATTAATAAGCAACCTAAACATTTTTAAACCTAAAGAAAGTTGAAATAAGAAAGTAGCCAGCAGAAATTATGGAATTAAGGAAATAGGAAATAAATACAACAGAAAGCATACAAAGTCAAAATTAGTTATTTGAAATACAGTTTACTGACAAATTTCTAGAAACACTGTTTGAGGAAAAACGAGAAAAGTCTCCAAAACTATTAGAAACATCAAAGGTATCATCACTGCTGATGATCCAGAGATTAAGAAAAAGCAAGATAATATTACAAGCAACTTCATGAAACCTATTTTGAAAACTCAGAAGAAATGGACAAATTCCTAAAAAAGTATAATTTACCAACAGAATAAAAAATAAAACATTAGAGTAATATATGAAATTCACTAAAGTAATCTAATCAGTTGTTGAAAATCCTCTTAAACTATGGGTCCAGATGGCTTTATATGTGATCCCTACTAAATATTCAATGAACATTTAATTCCAATCTTACAGAAGTTATTCTAGAGAAGAGAAAAAGTGGAAGACTCCCCCATATATTTTATAAGGTTGGCATAACCTTGATACCAAAATTAGACTAGGACAATACAGGAAAGAAAAATTACAAACCAAAGTCAATGAAACAATGCAAAACTTCTGAACAAAAACTAGCAAATCAAACCCAGCTAAAAATATAAAATACAATATATAATGACCAAGCTGGGTTTATACTAGACATATACGGTTGGTTTAGCTCTGTAAAACAGATTAATGTAATATATTAACATATGAAAAAAGAAAAATGAAATCATCTCAACAGATATAGAAAAATGAAATTATCTCAACAGATATAGAATTACCAATCATGATTAAAAACTGTTGTAACCCGGGAGGGGGGAAAGATGGCAGAGGAGTAGGGGACCTTATCTCAACTGGTCCCTGGAATTGAGCTGGATATCCACCAGACCACTCTGAGCACCCACGAAACCAGCCTGAGATGTAAGAAGATCTGGATCTCTACAAAAAATATCACAGACGGTTGGTTTTGAGGTAATAAGCGGGGAGCGATGATTCCGCGGGCAGATTATTGGAGGATAAACGGCAGCGGGAGGGTGCCTGGCCGTGGGGATCCTACACCGCCGGTGAGCGACAGCGTCGCGTGATGTGGACGGGGCACAGACTCGCAGGCCGGTAGCGGAGGGGAAAGGACTCTAGGGCAGCCCCCGGGGCAGAAACCCGGAGCAGCGGGGTCACGCGGGCACAAACTGGGAGCGGCTGGCGGTTTTAGAAGCACAAAGGGCAGAGACGCGCCCCGACCTGGAGGCAGGACTGGGAGCGCTGCGGAGGGGCGCACAACCCAGGACGCTGCAGTTTATAGCAGCACGGACAGAAACGGACACGGTGTGGCCTGGAGAGCTCACTGAAGAACAGACTGCAGTCTCTCTGCTCTGAGGCAGAGGGTTGGAAATGGTCTCTTCTGCTCTGACTCGCAGGAGAGACGCAGAAAGCCGCCAGGGAAAGCCGCCAGAGAACAAAAGCCCCCAAAACTGATTCCCGCTGAGCCCATCCCCCGCCACAGCGGGGCAGGGCAACTCCGCCCAAACAGGGTTGCCTGAGTAACAGCATGGCAGGCCCCTCCCGCAGAAGACAGGCTGAGAAAACAAGAGGCCAGCAACCCTAAGGTCCCAAGAAAACAGGTGCATCTTGCTTGGGTTCTGGTCAATAATTTGGACTCTACACATTCCCTCAAACACCCATCAACAGAATGACTAGGAGGAGGAGCCCCCAAAATAGAAAAGACTCAGAGATTATGACTTGTGCTGCAGATTTACAAATGGATGCAGATATAACCAAGATGTCGGAGATGGAATTCAGGCTAGCAATTGTGAAGACAATGGCTAGAATGGAGAAATCAATTAATGGCAACATAGAGTCTCTAAGGGCAGAAATGAAAGCTGAATTGGCAGACCTTAAAAATGCTATCAATGAGATCCAATCCAATCTAGATAATCTAACAGCTAGGGTAACTGAGGCAGAAGAACGAATAAGCAACCTGGAGGACAATATAATAGATAAAAAGGGAAAAGAGGAGGCCAGGGAAAAACAACTCAGAATCCATGAAAATAGAATCAGAGAAATAAGTGACACCATGAAGCATTCCAATGTCAAAATAATTAGAATCCCGGAGGGAGTGGAGAGAGAGAGAGGACTAGAAGATGTATTTGAGCAAATTGTAGCTGAGAACTTCCCTAATCTGGGGAATGAAACAAACATTCGCGTCCTAGAGGCAGAGAGGACCCCTCCCAAGATCAAGGAAAACAGGCCAACACCCCAGCATGTAATAGTAAAACTCGCAAATCTTAGAACCAAGGAAACCATCTTAAGGGCAGTTAGGGGGAAGAGATTCCTTATGTACAGAGAGAGGAACATCAGAATAACGTCAGACCTATCCACAGAGACCTGGCATGCCAGAAAGGGCTGGCAAGACATATTCAGGGCACTAAATGAGAAGAACATGCAGCCAAGAATACTTTATCCAGCAAGGCTTTCATTTAGAATGGATGGAGAGATGCAGAGCTTCCACGACCGGCAGAAGCTGAAAGAATATGTGACCACTAAGCCGGCCCTGCAAGAAATATTAAGGGGGGGATTCTATAAAAGTAGAAAGACCCCAAGAGTGATATACAACAGAAATTTACAGGGACAATCTATAAAAACAACATCTTCACAGGCAACATGATGACAATTAATTCCTATCTTTCAATGATCACTCTCAATGTGAATGGCCTAAACGCTCCCATAAAACGGCACAGGGTTGCAGATTGGATAAAAAGACAGGACTCATCCATATGCTGTCTACAAGAGACTCATTTTGAACCTAAAGATACATCCAGACTAAAAGTGAAGGGATGGAGATCCATCTTCCATGCCACCGGACCTCAAAAGAAAGCTGGGGTAGCAATTCTTATATCAGACAAATTAGATTTTAAACTAAAGTCTGTAATAAGAGACACAGAAGGACACTATATCATTCTTAAAGGGTCTATCCAACAAGAAGATCTAACAATTGTAAATATCTATGCTCCCAACATGGGAGCAGCCATCTACATAAGCCAACTGTTAACCAAAATAAAGAGTCATATTGATAACAATACGTTAATTGTAGGAGACCTTAATACTCCACTCTCAGCAATGGACAGATCATCTAAGCAGAAAATCAACAAGGAAACAAGAGCTTTGACTGATACATTGGACCAGATGGACCTCATAGATATTTACAGAACATTCCACCCTAAAACAACAGAATACTCATTCTTCTCGAGCGCGCATGGAATTTTCTCCAGAATAGACCATATACTGGGTCACAAATCAGGTCTCAACTGATACCAAAAGACTGAGATTATTCCCTGCATATTCTCAGACCACAATGCTCTAAAACTGGAACTCAATCACAAGAAAAAATATGGCAGAAATTCAGACACTTGGAAGCTAAAGACCACTCTGCTCAAGAATGTTTGGGTCAACCAGGAAATCAAAGAAGAACTTAAACAATTCATGGAAATCAATGAGAATGAAAACAAATCGGTCCAAAACCTATGGGATACTGCAAAAGCATTCCTAAGGGGGAAATACATAGCCATCCAAGCCTGACTCAAAAAAACAGAAAAATCCCGAATTCACCAACTAACTCTACACCTTAAAGAACTAGAGAAAAAGCAACAAACGATGGCTAAGCCACGCACTAGAAGAGAAATAATTAAAATTAGAGCAGAAATCAATGAATTAGAAACCAGAAACAATGAATTAGAAACCAGAAACAATTAGATCAGATCAATGAAACTAGAAGTTGGTTCTTTGAAAGAATTAATAAGATTGATAAACCACTGGCCAGACTTATCCAAAAGAAGAGAGAAAGGACCCAAATTAATAAAATTATGAATGAAAGGGAAGAGATCACAACTAACACCAAGGAAATATAAACAATTATTAGAAATTATTAGCAACAACTCTATGCCAATAAATTGAGCAATCTGGATGAAATGGAGGCCTTCCTGGAAACCTATAAGCTGCCAAGACTGAAGCAGGAAGAAATTGACAACCTGAATAGGCCAATAACCAGTAACGAGATTGAAGCAGTGATCAAAAACCTCCCAAAAAACAAGAGTCCAGGGCCTGATGGATTCCCTGGGGAATTCTACCATTCAAAGAAGAAATAATACCTATTCTACTGAAGCTGTTTCAAAAAACAGAAACAGAAGGAAAACTTCCAAACTCATTCTATGAGGCCAGCATTACCTTAATCCCCAAACCAGGCAAAGACCCTATCAAAAAGGAGAATTTCAGACCGATAACCCTGATGAATATGGATTCCAAAATCATCAACAAAATCCTAGCTAATAGGATCCAACAATACATTAAAAGGATTATCCACCATGACCAAGTGGGATTTATCCCCAGGATGCAAGGGTGTTCAACATTCCCAAATCAATCAATGTGATAGAACATATTAATAAGAGGAGGGAGAAGAACCATATGGTCAAATAATCTTTGACAAAGCAGGAAAAAACATGCAATGGAAAAAAGACAGTCTCTTCAATAAATGGTGCTGGGAAAATTGGACAGCCACATGCAGAAGAATGAAACTCGACCATTCTCTAACACCATTCACAAAGATAAACTCAAAGTGGATGAAAGACCTCAATGTGCGACAGGAATCCATCAAAATGCTAGAGGAGAACATAAGCAGTAACCTCTTTGACATCGGCCACAGCGACTTCTTTCAAGATACACTTCTAAAAGCTAGTGAAACAAAAGCAAAAATGAACTTTGGGACTTCATCAAGATAAAAAGCTTCTGCACAGCAAAGGAAACAGTCAACAAAACAAAGAGGCAACCCACAGAATGGGAGAAGATATTTGCAAATGACACTACAGATAAAGGGCTGGTATCCAAGATCTATAAAGAACTTCTCAAACTCAACACCCAAAAAACAAATAATCAAGTCAAAAAGTGGGCAGAAGATATGAACACACTTCTCTGAAGAAGATATACAAATGGCTAACAGACACATGAAAAAATGTTCATCATCATTGGCCATCATGGAAATCCAAATGAAAACCACACTGAGATACCACCTTACACCAGTCAGAATGGCAAAAATGGACAGGGAAAGAAACAACAAATGTTGGAGAGGCTGTGGAGAAAGGGGAACCCTCTTACACTGTTGGTGGGAATGCAAGTTGGTACAGCCACTTTGGAAAACAGTGTGGAGGTTCCTCAAAAATTTAAAAATAGAGCTACCCTATGACCCAGCAATTGCACTCCTGGGTATTTACCCCAAAGACACAGATGTAGTGAAAAGAAGGGCCATATGCACCCCAATGTTCATAGCAGCAATGTCTGCAATAGCCAAACTGTGGAAAGAGCCGAGATGCCCTTCAACAGATGAATGGATAAAGAAGATGTGGTCCATATATACAATGGAATATTGCTCAGCCATCAGAAAGGATGAATACCCAACTTTTACATCAACATGGGTGGGACTGGAGGAGATTATGCTAAGTGAAATAAGTCAAGCAGAGAAAGTCAATTATCATATGGTTTCATTTATTTGTGGAACATAAGGAATAACATAGAGGACATTAGGAGAAGGAAGGGAAAAATGGGGAGGGGGAATTGGAGGGAGAGATGAACCATGAGAGACTATGGACTCTGAGAAACAAACAGGGTTTTAGAGGGGAGGGGGCAGGGGTGATTGGTTAGCCCGGTGATGGGTATTAAGGAGGGCACGTACTGCATGGAGCAGTGGGTGTTATATGAAAACAATGGATCATGGATCACCACATCAAAAACCAATAATGTATTGTATGGTGATTAACATAACATAATAAAAAAAAATAATAATAAAAACTGTTGTAACCCAAAACAGAAAGGAACAGCCATAATATGATGAAGGATAATTACAACAACCCCACAGCTAACATTAATTTATGTAACTTTGAAGGTATTCCTATAAGATTAGCAAAAAAGACATGTTGTTAATTATTACTTCTTTTTTTAAATTTATTTATTTATTTAATTATTTTTAAATTTTTGTTCTTTTTTTTCTTATGTTAATCCCCATACATTACATCATTAGTTTTAGATGTAGTGTTCCATGATTCATTGTTTGTGCATAACACCCAGTGCTGCATACACAATGTGCCCTCAATACCCATCACCAGGCTAACCCATCCTCCCACCCCCCTCCTCTCTAGAACCCTGTTTGTTTTTCAGAGTCCATCGTCTCTCATGGTTCGTCTACCCCTCCGATTTCCGCCCCCTTCATTCTTCCCCTCCTGCTACCTTCTTCTTCTTTTTTTTTTCTTAACATATATTGCATTATTTGTTTCAGAGGTACAGATCTGAGATTCAACAGTCTTGCACAATTCACAGCGCTCACCAGAGCACATACCCTCCCCAGTGTCTATCACCCAGTCACCCCATCCCTCCCACCCCACCCCCCACTCCAGCAACCCTCAGTTTGTTTCCTGAGATGAAGAATTCCTCATATCAGTGAGGTCATATGATACATGTCTTTCTCTGTTTGACTTATTTCCTCAACATAATACCCTCCAGTTCCATTCACGTCGTTGCAAATGGCAAGATCTCATTCCTTTTGATGGCTGCATAATATTCCATTGTATATATATACCACTGCTTCTTTATCCATTCATCTGTCATGGACATCTTGGCTCTTTCCACAGTTTGGCTATTGTGGACATTGCTGCTATAAACATCGGGGTGCACATACCCCTTCAAATCCCTACTTTTGTATCTTTGGGATAAATACCCAGTAGTGCAATTGCTGGATCATATGGTAGCTCTATTTTCAACTTTTTGAGGAACCTCCATACTGTTTTCCAGAGTGGCTGCACCAGCTTGCATTCCCACCAACAATGTAGAAGGGTTCCCCTTTCTCCGCATCCCCGCCAACATCTGTTGTTTCCTGACTTGGTAATTTTAGCCATTCTGATTGGTGTGAGGTGGTATCTCATTGAGGTTTTGATTTGTATTTCCCTGATGCCGAGCGATATTGAGCACTTTTTCATGTGTCTGTTGGCCATTTGGATGTCTTCTTTGGAAAAATGTCTGTTCATGTCTTCTGCCCATTTCTTGATTGGATTCTTTGTTCTTTGGGTGTTGAGTTTGATGAGTTCTTTATAGATTTTGGATACTAGCCCTTTATCTGATATGTCATTTGCAAAGAGCTTCTCCCATTCTGTCGGTTGTCTTTTGGTTTTGTTGACTGTTTGCTTTGCTTTGCAAAAGCTTTTTATCTTGATGAAGTCCCGATAGTTCATTTTTGCCCTTGCTTCCCTTGCCTTTGGCGATGTTTCTAGGAAGAAGTTGCTTCGCCTGAGGTCAAAGAGGTTGCTGCCTGTGTTCTCCTTTAGGATTTTGATGTACTCCTGTCTCACATTGAGGTCTTTCAACCATTTGGAGTCTATTTTTGTGTGTGGTGTAAGGAATGGTCCAGTTTCATTCTTCTGCATGTGGCTATCCAATTTTCCCAACACCATTTGTTGAAGAGACTATCTTTTTTCCATTGGACATTCTTTCCTGCTTTGTCAAAGATGAGTTGACCATAGAGTTGAGGGTCCATTTCTGGACTCTCTATTCTGTTCCATTGATCTATGTGTCTGTTTTTGTGCCAGTACCATACTGTCTTGATGATGACAGCTTTGTAATAGAGCTGGAAGTCCGGAATTGTGATGCCACCAGCTTTGCTTTTTTTTTTTTTCAACATTCCTCTGGCTATGCGGGGTCTTTTCTGGTTCCATAAAAATTTTAGGATTATTTGTTCCATTTCTTTGAAAAAAGTGGATGGTATTTTGATGGGGATTGCACTGAATGTGTAGATTGCTCCAGGTAGCATTGACATCTTCACAATATTTGTTCTTGCAATCCATGAGCATGGAACGTTTTTCCATTTCTTTGTGTCTTCCTCAATTTCTTTCATGAGTATTTTATAGTTTTCTGAGTACAGATCCTTTGCCCCTTGGGTTAGATTTATTCCTAAGTATCTCATGGTTTGGGGTGCAATTGTAAATGGGATCGACTCCTTAATTTCTCTTTCTTCTGTCTTGTTGTTGGTGTATAGGAATGCCACTGACTTCTGTGCATTGATTTTATATCCTTCCACTTTACTGAATTCCTGTATGAGTTCTAGCAGTTTTGGGGTGGACTCTTTGGGGTTTTCCACATAATGTATCATATCATCTGCAAAGAGTGAGAGTTTGACTTCTTCTTTGCCAATTTGGATGCCTTTGATTTCTTTTTGTTGTCTGATTGCTGTGGCTAGGACTTCCAATTCTATGTTGAATAGCAGTGGTGATAGTGGACATCCCTGCCGCGTTCCTGACCTTAGGGGGAAAGCTCTCAGCTTTTCCCCATTGAGAATGATATTCGCTGTAGGTTTTTCATAGATGGCTTTTATGATATTGAGGTATGTACCCTCTATGCCTATACTCTGAAGAGTTTTGATCAAGAGAGGATGCTGTACTTTGTCAAATGCTTTTTCTGCATCTATTGAGAGGATCATAGGATTCTTGTTCTTTCTTCTGTTAATGTATTGTATCACATTGATAGATTTGCGAATGTTGAACCAACCTTGCATCCCACGGATAAATCCCACTTGGTCGTGGTGAATAATCCTTTTAATGTACTGTTGGATCCTATTGGCTAGTATTTTGGTGAGAATTTTTGCATCCATGTTCATCAGGGATATTGGTGTGTAATTCTCCTTTTTGATGGGGTCTTTGTCTGGTTTTGGGATCAAGGAAATGCTGGCCTCATAAAATGAGTTTGGAAGTTTTCCTTCCATTTCTATTTTTTGGAACAGTTTCAGAAGAATAGGTATTAATTCTTCTTGAAATGTTTGGTAGAATTCCCCTGGGAAGCCATCTGGCCCTGGGCTTTTGTTTTTTTGGGAGATTTTTGATGACTGCTTCAATTTCCTTAGTGGTTATAGGTCTGTTCAGGTTTTCTATTTCTTCCTGGTTCAGTTTTGGTAGTTGATACATCTCTAGGAATGCATCCATTTCTTCCAGGTTATCTAATTTGCTGGCATAGAGTTGCTCATAATATGTTCTTATAATTGTTTGTATTTCTTTGGTGTTGGTTGTGATCTCTCCTCTTTCATTCATGATTTTGTTGATTTGGGTCATTTCTCTTTTCTTTTTGATAAGTCTGGCTAGGGGATTATCAATCTTGTTAATTCTTTCAAAGAACCAGCTCCTAGTTTTGTTGATCTGTTCTACTGTTCTTTTACTTTCTATTTCATTGATTTCTGCTCTGATCTTTATTATTTCTCTTCTCCTGCTGGGTTTAGGCTTTATTTGCTGTTCTTTCTCCAGCTCCTTTAGGTGTAGGGTTAGGTTGTGTACTTGAGACCTTTCGTGTTTCTTGAGAAAGGCTTGTATTGGTATATACTTTCCTCTTAGGACTGCCTTTGCTGCATCCCAAAGATTTTGAATAGTTGTGTTTTCATTTTCATTGGTTTCCATGTATTTTTTTTAATTCTTCTTTAATTTCCTGGTTGACCCATTCATTCTTCAGTAGGATGCTCTTTAGCCTCCATGTATTTGAGTTTTTTCCGACTTTCCCCTTGTGATTGAGTTCTAGTTTCAAAGCATTGTGGTCTGAAAATAGTCAGGGAATGATCCCAATCTTTTGGTACCGGTTGAGACCTGATTTATGACCTAGGATGCGATCTATTCTGGAGAATGTTCCATGGGCACTAGAGAAGAATGTGTATTCCGTTGCTTTGGGATGGAATGTTCTGAATATGTCTGTGAAGTCCATTTGGTCCAGTGTGTCATTTAAAGTCTTTATTTCCTTGTTGATCTTTTGCTTAGACGATCTGTCCATTTCAGTGAGGGGGGTGTTAAAGTCCCCTACTATTATTGTATTGTTGTCGATGTGTTTCTTTGCTTTTGTTATTAATTGCCTTATATAATTGGCTGCTCCCATGTTAGGGGCATAGATATTTACAATTGTTAGATCTTCTTGTTGGATAGACCCTTTAAGTAGGATATAATGTCCTTCCTCATCTCTTATTACAGTCTTTGGTTTAAAATCCAATTTGTCTGATATAAGGATTGCCACCCCAGCTTTCTTTTGGTGTCCATTAGCATGGTAAATGGTTTTCCACCCCCTCACTTTCAATCTGGAGGTGTCTTTGGGTCTAAAATGAGTCTCTTGCAGACAGCATATCGATGGGTCTTGTTTTTTAATCCAGTCTGATAGCCTGTGTCTTTTGATTGGGGCATTTAGCCCATTTACATTCAGGGTAACTATTGAAAGATAGGAATTTAGTGCCATTGTATTGCCTGTAAGGTGACTGTTACCGTATATTGTCTGTGTTCCTTTCTGGTCTATGTTGCTTTTAGGGTCTCTCTTTGCTTAGAGGACCCCTTTCAAGATTTCTTGTAGAGCTGGTTTTGTGTTTGCAAATTCCTTTAGTGTTTGTTTGTCCTGGAAGCTTTTTATCTCTCCTTCAATTTTCAATGACAACCTAGCTGGATATAGTATTCTTGGCTGCATATTTTTCTCATTTAGTGCTCTGAATATATCATGCAGTCCTTTCTGGCCTGCCAGGTCTCTGTGGATAGGTCTGTTGCCAATCTAATGTTTCTACCATTGTAGGTTACATATTTCTTCTCCCGAGCTGCTTTCAGGATTTTCTCTTTGTCTATGAGGCTTGTAAGTTTTACTATTAGATGTCGGGTCTTGACCTATTTTTATTGATTTTGAGAGGGGTTCTCTGTGCTTCCTGGATTTTGATGCCTGTTTCCTTCCCCAAATTAGGGAAGTTCTCTGCTATAATTTGCTCCATTATACCTTCTGCCCCCCTCTCTCTTTCTTCTTCTTCTGGGATCCCAATTATTCTAATGTTGTTTCGTCTTATGGTATCGCTTATCTCTCGAATTCTGCCCTCATGATCCAGTAGTTGTTTATCTCTCTTTTTCTCAGCTTCTTTATTTTCCATCATTTGGTCTTCTATATCACTGATTCTCTCTTCTGCCTCATTTATCCTAGCAGTTAGTGCCCCCATATTTGATTGCACCTCATTAATAGCCTTTTGGATTTCTAGTTCTTTTACTTCTCCAGAAAGGGTTTCTCTAATAACTTCCATATTTTTTTCAAGCCCATCTAGTATCTTTAAAGTGATGATTCTGAACTCTAGATCTGACATCATACTAATGTCTGCACTGAGTAGGTCCCTGGCAGTCAGTACTACCTCTTGTTCTTTTTGTTGAGGTGATTTTTTTCCATCTTGTCATTTTGTGCAGAGGAGAATAGATTAAGGAGAGAACAAAATGCTAGCAGAGTAACAACGTCCCCAGAAAATATACTCTAAACAAATCAGAAAAGACCTGAAACAGTGGGAAAAGAAAGGGAAAGAGAGCAAAAAGAAAAAGAAAAAGATAAAAACAAACAAAAACAAACAAAACAACAACAACAACAAAAAACAGAATGTGATCAAATATGATCAGGCTGGTATATAGATCAGTGCCACACACTAGATTTGGGTTGGGTTTTGGTCTGTTAGAAGAAAGTGCCTCTCAAAATTTTAAAGAAAGAAAAACTTATATATGTACAAAAATAAGGGTTGATATGATGAAGGGGTGGAATATGAGTGTAAAGATGGAAATTATAAAAAATTTTATAAAAGGAATTGATAAGAAGTTGTTTGAAAGAAGAAAGAAGAGGATTTAAAAAAGAAAAAAGAAAAAAAAAGGGAGAGAATGTGATCAGGCAGGGGAGTAGAAAAAACCATATACTAGAGATTTAGGGTATATTTTGATCTGTTAGAAGAAACTATCTCAAAATTTTAAAGAGAGAACAACTTATATATATATGCCAAAAATACGGGTAACTACTATGAAGGGATAGAATATGACTTTAAAAATGAAAAATAAAAATGTTTTTTAAAAAAGGGATTGATAAGATGTTGGTTGAAAAAGGGGAAAAGGGGCGCCTGGGTGGCTCAGTTGGTTAAGCGACTGCCTTCGGCTCAGGTCATGATCCTGGAGTCCTGGGATCGAGTCCCGCATCGGGCTCCCTGCTCGGCAGGGAGTCTGCTTCTCCCTCTGACCCTCCCCCCTCTCATGTGCTCTCTCTCATTCTCTCTGTCTCAAATAAATAAATAAAATCTTTAAAAAAAAAAAAAGGGAAAAAGAAAAATTAAAGAAAAAAAAAGAAAAGAAAAAAAGACAGTTAAAAAAAAATTAACTTTGAACGACTAAAGAATCATGGTAAAAAAGCCATGAATTCTATGTGCAGTATTCCCCTAGCGCTGGAGTTCTGCCGTTCTCATTGATCAGTAAACTTGGTCTTGGCTGGCTGTTCTCGCTGATCTTCTGGGGGAGGGGCCTGTTGCCGTGGTTTCCAAATGTCTTTGCCGGAGGCGGAATTGCCTCACCCTTGCCTGGTCCGGGCTAAGTAATCTGCTCAGGTTGCTTTCCAGAGCTTTTGTTCCCTGCGAGCTTTCCGTACAGCTTTGGAGGCGGAGAGTGAAAATGGCGGCCTCCCAATCTCCACCCCGGAGGAGCCGAGAACTTGGGGCCCCGCTCCTCAGTGCGCCCCAGAGAAAAGCAGTCAGTCACTCCCATCTCCCCCGTCTCCGGCTGCACTCCGTGCTCACCCGGCCTGTGACCACGCGTTTCTATCTCTGGCACCCGACCCCGGGTGCAGTCTCCAAACCCAGCAGTTCCCTGCGGTGCACTCCCGCGCGGCTCCTCCTGGGGGGAGGAAGGTGAGTCTCCCCGGATCTGCTGCTTGTTGGGTCCCTGCTGGAGGAGCAGTGGCCCGACTGTGCTGCGGATCACGGTTTATGGCAACCCCGAGCTGAGAGCCTGCTCCTGGGCTCTGCTTCTGCAGCCAGCTTCCCTGCTCCGTTACCTCGGAGCTCTGCCACACTCAGGCACCCCCGGTCTTTCTGTGACCCCAAGGGTCCTGAGACCACTCTGTCCCGGAGGGTTCCACCCCCCGCTTAGCCACCAGAGTGACGTCCCTCAGCGGAGTAGACTTTTAAAAGTTCCAATTTTGTGCTCCGTGGTTCTATCACTTGCCAGAAGTGGCCAACGGAGGCCCCTCCCCCGCCGTCTATCCTCCCGAATATAGCCTCGGATTCACTTCTCCGCACGTCCTACCTTCCAGAAAGTGGTCGCTTTTCTGATGAGAGAGTTGTTGCTATTCTTTTCTTCAATCTCCTGTTGAGTTTGTAGGTGTTCAGAATGGTTTGATCCCTATCCGGTTGAATTCCTGAGAGGAGACGAAATCCAGGTCTCTTACTCCTCTGCCATCTTGCTCCGCCCCCTTTAATTTATTTATTTGACAGTGAGATAGAGAGCACAAGTAGGCAGAGCGGCAGGCAGAGGGAAAGGGAGAAGCAGGCTCTCTGCTGAGCAGGGAGCCCGATGCGGGGCTCAATCCCAGGATCCTGGGATCATGACCTGAGCTGAAGGCAGCCGCTTAACCAACTGAGCCACCCAGGTGCCCCTAATTATTACTTCTTTAATAACACTGAGTCAGAGGTCTCAGTGCAGAAAGGCAAGAAAAGGAAATAAAAGGTATAAGAATTGATAAGAAAGGGGAAGAAACCTAGCATTAATCACAGATTATATACCTGTGTGTGTAAAACAACAACAAAAAATACCCCACACAACTTCAGAGTTGTATTTACTTTTAGGGATTTTATTTATTTGAGAGAGAGAAAGCATGGAGGAGGGGCAGAGGGAGAGAGAGAGTCTTAAGCCCAACACAGAGCTCAAGCTCACGACCCTGAGACCATGACCTGAGCAGAAATGAAGAGTCAGATGCTTAACCGACTGTGCCACCCAGGGGCCCCAGAGATTTATACTTAGAGCACACATCATTTTAAACAAGTTTTCATTCTTGGAGTTAAAAATTATTTACTTTTATTAAACGTATTACAACAAATAATGACATATGTCAGTGGCTTGTGACAGGGTTTATTCTACTTAACCTAATATTCATTTAGGATAGACATACTCATCCAATCCCTGCCACCCCTCTCCACCTTTCAAACAATTATGTTACAGGAGTGGAAGGCATTTCTATTCTAATAACAGAAGAGGAAGAAACTTTTGCGGGATGATAGCTGTTTTGGGATAGGAAAGGATATAAGACAGAGCACATCATGCATTTATTTTAGTAAGTAGAACAGATGACCTGCCTTTCAGCCAAAATTTCTCTAAAATTTGAATAAATTATATTTGAATATCAAAGATACTGGAAAATTCAATTAAACTCGCAAATAATAATATAAAATACCTGCATCATCATGCGTCTTCTAACTGTGTCAAAGGGATAAGAGAGAATTCCAGAGCATGTGGTCACAACTTGAGCAATGAAAAAGGAGACAAGAAATGGGGTTTCCTTTGGTTTTGGTAATAAGCCCTAGAAAAGAAAAACATGTCAAGTAACCATCTAAATTTCCCAAATATCTTAAATTCTTAAGTCAAAGTATAACTTCCTATAATGAAAGAGGGTTCAATTATACTTATAATGCAATAAAACACAGTTGGATGTGGAAAGATTAAAATAGTATCAGGAGATGAATAAGAAAGAAATATGCCGCACATGGCTTTACTTTAAAAGCATTCCTGAAAAAAGAAAGCATACTTGCTATTACCAGAGATTTGTTATTAATGGCAAACACTAGGGGAGATAGCTGCCAGTGACCAAAAAAGTTTTTAGCTTTCTTCAGAGTTGAAAAAAAATTAAATAATGCCTGACATTATCATCAATAGGTATTTGATAAGCATCTTTAAAGCTCTAAGCTAGTGAAGAAACACTCCTAAATTTCATAACTACTACAGGTGATAATAGAGAAAAACAGAGGGAGAGCATACATAAAGTTTTCCATGACTAAATAAACATACATAAGAACTTGTTAATTTCCATTAACTTAATCTGTCTAAAAAATACACAAGAAACTGAAAGTAACATGTCCAGACCACAATAAAAATGACCTTCAATTACATTTATACTAATGAGGGAAGGCCAAGACAATATGTAAAACATATAAAATTTCCCTCAAGTTTTAATCTTATTTATAAACAACACTAATATTAATTTCACTCCTTCCTCTTGGAAGTGACTGAGAGCATGGGATTTTTGTTTGCCACTTAACACAAATTGCTTAACTATTCCTAGGTTGTTTATCTTTAAAAAGGGAGATATTAAAAGCTATCCTAGGTTATTGCAGGGACTTAACAAAGTTCCTAGAACTAAGTAGTAACTCAAAATATGGTAGCCATTATTACAATCTTCCTCTTTCCTACTTTATGGAAATTCTGTTAAAATCTGAAATGAAAAGACAAATTGCAGAACAACCTGGAGAATACAATACAGAATCTAACAGTACCCAATAGATAACTGAGCTGTAGTAGCATTTATTACATTTAACTAATTAGTTATGCCTTGCCTACTTTCTAAAATGATGAGATAGTAAGCTGATTATCTGCATGTAAGAAAGTGATAATAAAATGAATGTAAAATCAGAAAAACTGTTAGAAGATGCCTTTCTATATGCTAAAAATTTGATTTGATTATGATGTAAGCCTAATTAGCATGTTTTCTATTTGCAACATGATGTATAGTGAGTCTTTCAGTTGCAAACAGCACAAAAACTTAATGTTTGGGTTTATGCTTTATATCTAAAGTCAGATCCATAATAGAGTTATAATTCAATAAGGTTATGGCAAAGTCACAATTAAACAGGATTCTATGTCTCTTATTTCATCATTTATTTTGATTTCTATAATTAAAAGCAAAAGTTCATATCTGCTGAACAAACTACTAATTAAAACAATAAAAAGAAACAAACCATGTATTTAATATATATCAGTTAAAGCCCCAAATTACCTTAACTGTGTCATATGCTCCAAAATAGGAGGCTCGGTACACAATGATACCCTGAACTGAAACACCAAATCCTTGGTACAAACCAACAATTCCGTCTGATTTTGCTATTTTTAGAATACAGTCACCTAAACCCTTGAATTGTCGCTCTTCAGGACCTAAAATAAAGCCATTTAAAACGTATTAGCAACATTATATATCAGATAAACATTTTAATCAAAGTAAATTAATCTTACAGATTTAAAATATCTGAAACTGCCATTTAGAAATTTTTCTAATAAAAAAGGACACAAATCAAAATCCTCCCATTTCTTTAAAGAGAATTAAGGTTTCAAATAATATCTTAAAAGATTTTAACTGAAAATATTAATCTTATAAAAACAATCTAATTCAAGCAATTTGACTGACTTAAAACATTTCAATAAAATTACCAGAAGCTACTAATTGGAGTTCAGAAAATGGGAATGAAAAATTCTATGACTTGCTTCAGTTGAAAGGCAGAAAGACAGATACAGTAAAAAGACAAAGTTAAAAACTAGCAACTTTAAGGATCATTAACATTTTAGATGAGTTATACTTTTCTAGTGTTTGCTGGTTTCGATTTTATTTTCCCTTCACCTAGAACTCTTTGACAGTATTTTAAAAATATTGTATGTAGAATATAGTTTTCAAAATAAACTAAATTCTCCCAATTCTGAGAAAATAGAAAATTACAGAACTGAACTAAAAACAAGATATAGGAGTTTTTGTCACTTTCTTAACAATAACAAGAATATGTGAACTGCCAGTTATACATGTTAGATGGAACTCATTATTTACATCTTTGCTCAAACTGCTACCCTTTCTGAGGCATTTTCTCTAATCACTCATCTAAAATTGATGTCACTCCCTGCTCCTAAATATCTTTGCATGTCATTTATTGCTAAATGACAGTATATTTTGGTCATTCATTTTTTTATTACTTGTGTCTTCCCCTAAACCATAAGGTACATGAGCATGAGCTCCGTGTTTTATATGGGGTGTCTATGTGTATGTCTCTCATCTTATATCTGAGGCAGGGTCTGGGTCCCAGCAAGCACTCATTAAGTATTTGTTGAATACATCTCTGCTTTCTTAAGAAATTCCACTGAAATGGTAATAAAAGAACAAAACAGGTTTAAAGCCATATAGGCAAGAACAGTACATGGCAGAGAATGAAATCCACAAATTTTAGCAAGATGGAAAGCAGATGGAGGAGTGGTTAAGTCAGAGCAGAAAAAAGCTGAAACCTACGTTCTTGCAGAAGGAAAAGCAACCCATTTTACCCCAATAACCTCAGAAAGACTTAGAAATTAGACGAAATAAGTATTGTTCTTATGGTGAATGCAAAGTAGCATCTGGATGCTCAAAACCTCATCCTTGAGTAGCCAAGTGACTTACTCCTCTGCCATCCTCAGAACTGAACACAAGGCTCCAGACTGAAAGGGGCCAAGTGAGTTACTTCCACAATTGCTGAAAAAAGCCTCACAAGATATATCATTGTGAAATGTCAAGACCATCAGGTACATAAAGTAATTAAAAAGAAAAAAAGTCATACACAAAAGGATTAGCAGTTAGGAGATCAGTTACTTAAGAGCAATATTAGAACAAGAATCCAGAGAAATGCTTTCAAAATTGTGAAACAAAGTAACTTTGAAGTAGAATTTTACATATGGCCAAATAGTAAGTAAAAGGGTAAAACAGAGACATTTTTAGACATGCAAGATCTCAATGTATCTCCTATCCACTCTTCTCAAAAAGCTTAGAAAGCTATTAAAGAATATAATCTACCAAAACAAGAATATAACAACAACACAGGAAGATGTGATAAATAAAATAAGGAAGGAGAGAGGAAAAGGGAATCTCTAGGATGAGAGCTGTACATGTAACCTAGAGAGGAGACACAGTTAAATACGGAATAACAGGAATAAGTTCATGGAGGGATAGAAGAGGTGGCTCTCTAGGAAAAAACTAGAAGTAAGTTACAAGAAGCCTTTGTATTTGCTCTTTTGTTACTACAGTGTTGGCCTTCCCCTTCCTTCTTTTGAGGGAAAAGAAAAACGTAGTAATCTTTAGGCCCAAGACTCTACCATTTGGTTGAGGGTAAGATTTTTAGAATGTATTTCAAGCTGTCATTATAGCATAACTACAATAAATAATGCTTCACTCAAAACATGAAGGGAGAGTTAGTATTTTTGAAAATCCTATACCTTTTCCAATATCAGCACCTAGTCGGGTTCGGGCAAAGTCTAGCGGATAAACTACACATAAGGATGTTGCTCCAGCAGCTCCACCAGAAGCCAGGTTTGCCAAAAACCACCTCCAGAACTGAAACATATTAATTAAAAAGTGGTTACTATAGAATCTGTTTAAAATTCTTATTTTTATAAAGGTTAAGAAGCCAGATTCAAACTGCTTTTATAAAGTAAACATTTATAATAATGTATATTATCCAAAATATTTCCCTTCATGTCCATGAAGGCTTTGTTTCTTTCCAGGCAGTCTGGGAGATACAGTTTAAATGCTGATATACAGAAATTCTAAGATATTTTAACTGCCTCCAGCAAAAGTAGCCCAAATTAGCAAATGAGACCACATAAGATAATCATCTCTTTAGACTATATAAATTTTTTGTTAATACTCATGTTAGTTAGTTAAAACATCAGACATCTATGGAGGCTTTAGTTATACCCTTTTTTTGGTATGGGGGGCAATAATACTTCATGCCATATTTTCACTTTGCAATTTTAGTAGATATTTAAACAGCTCAAAAAATATATTATTTTCAACTGCTGACATGAAAATTGGCAGAAATCAATTATAATATATTTGAGCAGCATGTAACTTAGGCCTTACTGATCTACTACTGGTTCACATGGGCTGTTGAGGTTCTTTTTGATAAATATTTAAAATGTGCCCTGCTTAGGTCCAGTAAACTGCTTTTCAATATCTAGAGCTTACTGAAGAAGAAAGGAATATTTGAATTGGAGTGGTTATAGAAAATCTAGGGTACAAGGCCACTGTAACCATTTAAAATATATGAAAACGAATAATATTCTAGTCAAGTTCAGTTTCTTGCTTTATTCTCTAAGTCTCAGCTTTGGAACTCTCAATTTTCTCTTGGCCTAGAAGGGCTTTCCTATCTTTTTTAAACAAAAAGTTACTGATTTATACTCTAATTCAAATTCAACTTCTTCCATGACACCTCTGATCTCTAAACCTA
The DNA here is from genome assembly GCF_002201575.2 of Neomonachus schauinslandi. Taxonomy (NCBI): domain Eukaryota; kingdom Metazoa; phylum Chordata; class Mammalia; order Carnivora; family Phocidae; genus Neomonachus; species Neomonachus schauinslandi. The sequence continues at coordinate 96,285,700 of NC_058404.1, forward strand.
TCCAAAACTGTGTGTAATCATCTCTCTCCATAACTACTTCAGATCTCAGAGAATTAAAGGTGAATCCTGTGACCAATATGTAAAATATGTCAACATGTTTCAGATTCTCATTTAAATAGTATTTACAATCACTTTCTACTTTCAGTTTATAAGTATTTGTATACATTTTATCTTACCTCATAAGGACTATAAATTTCTTAAAGTCAGGATTATTGTTATTTAAGAGTTTTACTGAGATATATTTATACACCATACAATTTACCAATGTAAATTCACCATACAATTCAATGGATTGTTAGTATATTCAGACTGTGCAACCATCACCAGTTTCAGAACATTTTCATCACTCCCCCCAAAAAAGCCCTATACCCACTGGAGTGACTAGAAGTCACACAACATCCTCCCCATCCCCCTGAGTCCTAAGTAACCATTAAGCCACTTTCTGTCCCTGGAGATTTGCCTATTATGGACATTTCCTACACATGGAATAACACAGTATGTATCTTTTGTGAATGGCTTCTTTCATTTAACATAATGTTTTCAAGGCATATCCATGTGGTAGCAGGATTAGCATTTCATTCTTTTGTATTGCCAAATAATATTCCATTATATGGATTTACCACATGTTATTTACCCAATCATCAGTTCACGGACATTTTGGTTGTTTGCAATTTTTTGAGGCCCAGATTCTTTTTTTTTTTTTTTAAAGATTTTATTTATTTATTTGAGAGAGAGAGAATGAGAGACAGAGAGCATGAGAAGGAGGAAGGTCAGAGGGAGAAGCAGACTCCCCGCTGAGCAGGGAGCCCGATGCGGGACTTGATCCAGGGACTCCAGGATCATGACCTGAGCCGAAGGCAGTCGCTTAACCAACTGAGCCACCCAGGCGCCCCCGAGGCCCAGATTCTTAATTCATCTGTTTATTTCACAAAACAA